>NC_132859.1:1787500-1961272 GCF_048164855.1 Canis lupus baileyi
TACCAGGTTGTCTGACCCCAAGAAAGCCTTGTAGGATCTGACTTAAGTGGGCAGCGGAGGTACTTTCTGTCTTTATCTTGCTGGTAGGCAGGCCAGGAAGGGCAAGACCTTGGCCTTTGGATTTCTGTCATGTCCCCCCTTTTACAGATATTATTTGAGCCCCAGAATCAGAGCGATGGAGAAAGCATGTGCATATGTACATGTGGTCATCCACTCCTGCACAAAGATGCCCCAAAGAACACGCATACAGCACCCTGCGCTGGCCTCTCTGCCCACTGTGTTCCGCTGGTGGCCTTTAAAACCCAGGGTCTGTCAGTCATTACCAGGTGTCGGTCTTGGTCCTCATCAAAGTTATCTGTGAGATACAAAGGAGCTAAAGGCTCTGACAAGTCTCGCAGGAGATAGCCCACTTAATTTTGGTTAACTAGCATATCTCAAAGTTGTTCCACCATATAGCATTTAACATCATGTAACATCAAGCCCCACCCTACTCCCTTCCCCTTGTGAGGGAGAGACACACACACTGATCAGCTTGACCAAAGATAGAGCCAGTAAGGTAAAAAGGAATAAAACTGGAGTCTGACACAGGCAGTATGACATCGGAGCATGTTATTAAATGAGTGTACTGTCCTGCGTCCCATGAACACTTACAATACAGTCAGTGGCAAACCAAACTATGTTTGAATTTAATTAATGAAAGATTTTAAAGTATTTAAAAATCACGATTCACTGAGCACATTCGCACTATATCTTTGGAGTGCTCATTATAAAATTTATTTGAACATTTTACTGAACAGGAACATAGTATATCTGAATTATGACAAATTTTGATCAACACTTCTTTAGTTACTAAAACTTCATGTTAACTTTTTGAATGAAAGAAGTTGGTGATACCTACGCTAAGCTCATGCTACTTTCTTCGTCTGTGGGTATTATCAAATATACAGGTGGACTTTTCTGTGGCTGAAGATCTTTTTGAAGGAGAAGCATAATGGTGTGCTCGATTCAGACCGTGGTGGGAGGTTTAAAGAAACTCTTCTTAGCATAGCTCCACATTGAAGTACTTTTAAAGTATCTAAAAATGACCATCTGAATTTCCTGTTTTTTAAAAGAAATCAGAAATAGAAGTTAAGATACAGTGATTTTTCCGATCCCTTGAGTCAGAGCAGAGTTTGTGCATAAGAATATTTTTCCTGAGCTCAGATAATAACCTTTATACTTCTTGATTCAGAGCTTTTTAAGAAAGCTTAAAGAATAAACTACTTTATAATTGGCTAACTTGTTTGACATCTTTATTGGGAAATAATGGTTTGACATTTCAGAAATGTGATGGAACATGTGGCTCAAATATTGAGAAATAATATAATGCAGTAGAAGGACCACAGCAAATTCCCGCTCACCCCCAGGGACACAGTGACCTAGCAGGGGTCACCAGGCCACCTGAGACTTCGGCCCCATCATAAAGGACCTTTCTGAGGGGGGCACTTGACGGGATGAGCACTGGGTGATATGCTGTATGTTGGCAAATTGAACTCCAATTAAAAAAATAATAATTTAAAAACAATAAATAAATAAATAAATAAATAAATAAACAAACAAACAAACATTAACGACAGAAACTAAAAGTAAAGGACCTTTCTTGTAAATGAGAAAAATGTGCATTTTTAATAAGAACTGAAAGACTACAGAGAATTAGGGTAACTTTTTGTTTTCTTGATCAGTTCCTCCAGGTATCAATGTCTAGTCTCTAATTCAAAGAAATACAAACTTATCACTGACAGATATTTACTTTAGACCAAATTGCGTTAACAAAGTATTATCTAGTACAAGTATCTTCAAACTTTATTCTATTCCCTAAAAGAATTTTGAAAATCTGTGCAATCTCGCAGCATTTTAAGTTTATCCTACGTTTAAGAAGTTGTCCAAATCGTAATTTCTGTTGAACTGAAAATATTATCATTTTATTTTATTTTTTAATTTTTTATTTATTTATGATAGTCACAGAGAGAGAGAGAGAGAGAGAGAGAGAGAGAGGCAGAGACACAGGCAGAGGGAGAAGCAGGCTCCATGCACCGGGAGCCTGATGTGGGATTCGATCCCGGGTCTCCAGGATCGCGCCCTGGGCCAAAGGCAGGCGCCAAACCGCTGCGCCACCCAGGGATCCCAATATTATCATTTTAAAATAAAAAGTTCACACTTCTCCTTCAAATATAACCATTGGAATAACATACCGTAGCAATTTGGCACCTACGACCATCCATTTAAAAATATAAACAAATTAGTTCATCTCTTACCGCAGTGTTTACACGGTATCCTTTTTCCTTCAAGTCATATTGTTTCCTACCTGCTCCACAGTATTTTATCCTGATCACCCAATCATTTTTCACTGCAGTAAAATTATCTATATAAATTGAAATTTATTTTAATATTTTGTGACATCAGTCTCTAAATATTAATATTTTATTATTATATTTTTAAGACTATCACTTCTGAAAAGTCATGAGTATAATACAAAATGTTATAAATGGGTACTAACCATTAAAAAGTGAAATGCTGTTGGAAATGCTTCTCTTAACGAAACAGCTGGGGAGTGGTTGTATTGCTTTGGTTGAAAGACGCTTCCCCAGCAACAGTATTTTCAATTGCTTTTCTCACTTGTTTGATCCTCCTGAGATTTTTCCAAGTTGGATGATAGACCATGGTAACTTTGGGATGAGTGAGAAGGGTGCCTTTTCATTGGAAGGTGAAAGAAAGGTAGTTGTATAGGGGAGGCGGGAAAGGAGAGCTGGCAAGAGCCTCAGGCTCAGGCAAGTCCTCCGGTAGACAAATGTATTCAGGGGTTTTAAAGAAATTGCTGTAAAGAAGTACTTGCTCTTTTGAAACTATTCATACTAGCCTGTTGTGATGACCCTCCTGTGTTGCAGCAGGGATCTTTGAGGCTCTGTGTTGATGCAAGAAAAATGTAAATCAGGGATCCCTGGGTGGCGCAGCGGTTTGGCGCCTGCCTTTGGCCCAGGGCGCGATCCTGGAGACCCGGGATCGAAACCCACGTCGGGCTCCTGGTGCGTGGAGCCTGCTTCTCCCTCTGCCTGTGTCTCTGCCTCTCTCTCTCTCTGTGTGTGTGACTATCATAAATAAATAAAAATTTTAAAAAATTAAAGAAAAATGTAAATCATCAAGTATTCTTTCACTAAATGTTTGTAGACAAATCATACTTCCAAAGCTCCAGTGTATTTCAAAAACAGTTTGATTTACTTAAACATTAGAACCCTGTTTATTCAATTCATACACCTTTCTCAGAGATAATACAAAGGAAAATTCATTTTCATGCTTCCCAAACTGTCTCAAATTCTGAATTAATAGTACTTTAACTGTACCATTGCTTTTTGCTCTATTGATACAGTGTTGATATCAATAAAAATGACATAAAATCAAAGAAAATGAATTAAACATTCCCCCAAATCCCACCAAATAATAAGTTTTTATAAATTAGCCATCTGTGCCAACTTAATAGACAGTAACATAGGGCCAATTGCTCACTCCTTCCATTGTTTTAATGACTCATTGAGGCCTTAGCATTCAAAATACCAAAGGTTATGAACTATATTCAGTGAAAGGATTCTGATCCTCTTAAAAAAGTCTCCAGTTGCCAGAGATCTTTTCATACCCTGGGAGCCAGCTCATGTTCTCTCCTTCCCATATGCATTTCAGAAAGATGATCCTGATGACTCCCCAATAGAACTCAGCAAAGTACAGAGTGTGAAAGTTGTGGCCAGGAAACGCAGGGACCGCTCCCTCCCTCGGGCTTTTGAAATCTTCACAGACAATAAAACCTATGTTTTCAAGGCCAAGGATGAGAAGAATGCAGAAGAGTGGCTCCAGTGCATCAATGTGGCAGTTGCCCAAGCAAAAGAGAGGGAAAGTAGAGAAGTAACCACATATCTCTAGGGATTTGCAAGCCGACCTCACATGGATCGTATACCATGGGCATTGCCTGATCATTGCCAATGTCAAGAGAAAGAAAGAAATTCACCAAGTCACATTGTGTTTTTACTAAGTACCAGTGGAACAGTTTTCCCTAAGAAGCAGGACCTAAAAGTGGCAGGATTCTTATGCATCTCATGTTCTAATGACGCCTGCGTTAACTCCAAGAGCATCTGTGTGATACATCCAGGAAAAGGAGCTAGAGATGATATGGGGCAGAAAGGGGGGTGTCGAGGATCTAGGAACCTCTGTAGGTATTCCATTGTATGCTGTAAGAACACAACTTTACAAGATACCTGAAATACCTATCCGGAGGAAAGATTAAACACTTTTTAATCAGAGGAAAACCACTGTCTGCCAAAAGTATTAGAAGAAAAAAAGAGAGGAAAAGTCAAAATTATGGACCCTGAGGGAACACATATAACTTACTTACATTCATAAAATGGTGTTTTTTTTCTCTCTAATGCAAATGAAACTAACACATAGTAAGATGGTTTGCAAGTGAAGACAGTTATGTAATTAAATGTCTGTCTTTCAAAACAACGTCTCTGATTATTCCATTTAGGTGCATATAATATGATCTAAAGTTTAGGTTCTTGGGTATATCTCCTGCCCAAGGCAGTAAATGTAAGGCTAGGCATAGGAAACCATTTTCACCATCTTCAAAATATGTGCCATTTCCACTAAACTTGGAGATGTTCAAGTTCTATACTTTTCTTCTCTATAGTCAACATTTTAATATCTCAAAATTACATTTAATGGTTTTTCTCATCACTCATATATTTTTTTTTAATTAAGCGGTGGCAGATAGAATTATAGAATGATCCCCAATGGTCTACACCCTGACTGTCTCCTTAACTGGGGGACTTATAACTTGCTTCTAACTGATAGGATATGGCAGAAAGAATAAGATAGTCTCTTCCATGATTATGTTATATTACATGGCAAAGGTGAAGAGGTTTCTGGTTCTTAATCAGGTGACTTTGAGTCAGTCAAAAGGATACTACCTGGTTGGGCCTGACCTCATCAGATAAGCCTTTTAAAAAAGAGTGAATGAGTCAGAGACTCTCTCTTCCCCTGGCCTTGAATAAGCAAGCTGCCACAAGTTCTACAGTTTCAAGGGAATGAATTTCGCCAACAACCAGTGAGCTTGGAAGAGGATCTCAGCCCCAGCCTACACCTTGATGGCAGCTTTGTGAAACCTTGAGCAAAGGACCCAGCTAAGCCATGCTTGGACATCTAACCCAGAGGAACTTTGAGATAATAAATACATGTTGTTTAAAGCCACTAAGTGTGTGAAAATTTGTTCCATAGAAATAGATCATTAATACAAAAGTTAAGTTGGAGTACTTATAAAGGGTCATTTTTTTCTTCAAAATTTATTGACTACATAGTCTAGTATAGAAACCTGGGGGGGGGGGTGCGGGGAATCTAAGTAATCAGTATTCTTAATTCTACCTTGACTCTACTGCTCACTCAGTAGGACAGGAAATATGTACGAGGCCAAGCTGGAGGAAAGAAACAATTGAATTTTAACATGTAAAGTTTGAGGGTATTGTGAGTCACAGAAGTTATTACAAGTTGGAAACAGTTGTGAAGGTCAAGATTTTGCCTTACTGGGTATACAGATGGTCATTGAAGATGTGGAACTAGCTGAAGGTAATCAGTTAATGTTGAATTAGTAAAATGAATTGGACGCTGGTGGATTGGATGGAGTGTAGGTATAGGAATGGGAAGGAAAGTGATGCAAGATGGTAGCATTTGCTGAGAGAAAAAAATTCCAAAGCAATAGTTTAGGAGGTGAGCCAAATGGTAAAGTTAATTCCATGTAAACATTTAGAGTACAGATCGGTGATTCATCTTGGACTAGAGACATATCTCCTCCTATGAAGTCAGGCAGGAAAAGGTGGGAATAGGTATAGTTGTACATGAGTCTCTAAATATTATTGTGAGATCTAGCAGCCCATTCTTAAGAGTCCATTGAGTAATCCGAGCTGTTCATTAGAAAAAAACTGGTAACAGGCAAATAGAATATTAAGTGACACTGCATTAATTATTAATAATTTAAACGCCAGCAATGTGCTCAAACCTTTCACAGTAGAGAGATTATAGTAAAACTCAACCTGGATGCACGCTGATTCTGTTTTCACTGAATGCTTGTCCCAAGAAAGATGAAAATGGCCCCACCAGCTCGATTTAGAAGAAATGAATTCTTTTTGTTACTTGATACAAAATCCTTGTGATTTAATTAACTGGATACCTCTAGTTAAGAATATGACTTTCAGAAAAGATTTACAAAGCTAGAAAGAAATAAATGTATGAAGTGTGAATAATGATCTTTCTGGTTTCATTCCATGACATAGTAGTAATTCCAAACTCAAGCAAATTGTTGAATCACACAAGAATCTCAGACTCGTTGTCTTCCCACTGATATTTCTGGCACTTCCACCCCTGTTGCCAGCTAGCTTACCACAGGCTGGCCTTTCCCAAGAGGGCTGAAGTTCCTGATCCTGATCTAAGAAGAAACCACTTTTCTAAACATGTTTAAACCTTTAAAAATTCTGGGATGAATACAATTATAATCATGGTTAGAAATCCAAGTGGTTTTCATTTTTATTTTATTTTGGTTCTTTTTTCCGTCTCAGATAGCTGTGGAAACAAACATTTGTATGTGAAATTCTCATCTAGTTATTTCTTGAGAACCTGGAGTTTGGTAAAAATAAATGTTCAATACTTTTCTAACACCAAGTTTTCTGGAAAATCCTTGGCTGGTGATGTTGAGAAACATTTATTGAGTTATCTTCAATTCACCTATTTTGTATAGGCCCTTTGGGGACTATTATTGTAACTTTATTCTCGGGCATAAATAAAGATTACCCAGCTGAAAAATTACCTTTGAGATTTATTTTCAAATTTAAAGGTAAATTTACATTTAAAAATTGCCTTTAGGAAACCATTGCAAGATGAGGTGAGAGAATACGTGAGGGGAATTCATGGAGAAGTAAATGCCGTAAGTACCCTAGTCAAGATTTGAAACACTAGGCTTAAAAGCCCTAACCAGGATTTCCAGTCCCCAGAATATAAGATTTTAGATGAAAAACCAAGAAAAACCCAAAATGTCATCTTGTTCCAGAACAGCTCTAGTTTATAGGCCTTTTGGAGCCATTTCTTCCCATGGGTGCTCCTGAAGGACAGAGGAGTTGGAAAATCAGGGTGATTTCTACCAAGGCAGTGAAGGCTAGAGAAAGTGGCACAGGCTCTGGGCACGGGCATATGAGGATTCAAGTCCTAGGTCTACAAAAAATAAATGACCAACCTGAGCAAATGACTGTCTCTCACCTCTAGGTTGAGGATAATGATGTCAATGGAGGAGACTTGGTGCGAGGCTTAAATGTCAAGTAAAAGCAGCCCACAGAGAACCTTTAATTGAACAGGTACTTGATGGTGCACCATTTCTGACACATCACCACTGGAGAAAAAAATCCTACAAATGAAATTATGATGCCATGTCTTAATAATAGTCTAATCAGTGGTGTTTTACTTACAGATGTCTTTTATCTATTTTGAGAGTTTTGGCAGTTGTTTCTAGTTGGGGTACCTTGAGTGATGTGTGATAGGTAATTCTTTTGTATCTATTTCAGCAACAAAATGAAATCCGGCCTTCTCTACATGTTGATATCTTCCTGTATTAGGTAAAACACGTGGTGGCTGCTTTGCAAGACATGAGGACCTGCAGTCATTCCTCCAGTGACAGCTCTTTGGTTCCCTAATGTCACATTTCATCCCACTCTTTTTTTGCCTCTCCCTGTAGCTGATAACTTTTTGTCTTAAAATAAAATCATATTATAATTTTTAATACATGCAAATAGCAGTTAACACATACGGTGTCAACCATGCATATGACTCAACCAAAGTGACAACACAAAGAACTGGGACCAAGTTTAAGTGACACCTGGTCACAGTCATTCCTGGTGGATGACAACTGCAAAACACCACTGATTCTAAGACACCTCCCAATTTCCGAACTTACTATATGGGAGGAAAAAATGTAAATAAATGAGCAAAAGTATTACTTGAAGAGTTGTACATGCATTTGTTTCATAGTAATCAAAACTGTATGTAAAAGTTTTCATGAACAATAAGGCATGTCGCAAATGTAAGGCATTTTTAAATCTTTTAAAATGGTAAAGATATGCCCCGTGCATCCATTCTCAAAGGTATGAGATCAACCATTTCCGTGAATGCTTACCTTCTGTATTATCAGGGTTCTCAAGAAAAACAGAACCAACAAGATATACGGAGATAGATATGTAAGAGGAGATTTATTATAGAAATCGCCTCATGTGGTTACAGAGGGTGAGAAGTCCACAATCTGCCGTCTGCACGCTGGAGACCCAGGAAAGCCAGTGGTGTAATTCCATCCAGGTTGAAAGGCCTGGGAGCCAGGGAGCCACTGGCGTTAGTCCTAGAGTCTGAAGACCCACAAACCAGGAGTTCTGATGTCCAAAGGCAGAAGATGGACATCCCAGCTCAAGTAGAGAGAAAGAATCCTCCCTTCCTTTGACATTTTGTTCCCTTCTGGCCCCCAGTGGATTGGATGATGCCCACTCACAGTGGTGAGGCTGGATCTCTTTACTCAGTCTAATGATTCAAAATGCTAATCTCTTCCAGAAACATCCTCACAGACACACCCAGAAATAATGTTTTACTGGCTTTCTGGGCATCCCTTATGCCAGTCAGGTTGACACCTCAAATTAACCATCACACCCTCTCTTTTGATGGAAATAAAGATGGTTAATATCCATACACAAGGCATGTTCCTGGTGCCTCTGTATCTGCTTTCCTGCGTTCTCCTTTCTCCAAGTTCTCTTTCTTGGCAGGGAAGCTAATAGGGAACGGGCCAAGGTGGCAGGAGTGAGGATAGGGGGCACTGGTATGCCTTTTACCCATTGTCACAGATTGGCGAGCCTGGAGGTGAAATTAGGATGGTTTCTAAGGAGGAATTCCAGACCAAGTAGGAAGAGCATTTCCAGAAGAGGCCCTCAAGGTCAACCACACCAGAGACAAAATGAGGGAGCCAGGGCCTTGAGCCAGGTTGGAAGCTGGGGAACAAGGGTAGAACAGAAGGAGGCACAGGGTAGTGCAGATGGAAGTGCTGAGGCCTATAGGACCTTTAGGGGAGCAGCATGCTAATCCCTAGGGCTGGGTGTTCTCAGGCACTCCCCAGGTGAGAAGGGTTCTGTTCAATGTGCTTTGATGAGACAAGTCTCTATCTCCTCATGCCTGTTTATCTGTGACTAGGTTACGTCAGGCCTTATAGCCATGACCTTGGCAGAACAGGCAACCAGCTCCCCCAGAGGCCTGCGGGAGCACGGGGCCCACCACGAGACTCCAGCCTTACAGAGTACTTTCCAGATGGACATTCTTCTCATCCTAGACCCCCAACCCAATGCATGATGAACTTACCTACTTCAAAGAGAGACTTTCTGAGGGTGTGAGGAGGGGGAGTTGGAAATCCTGAAACCTTCTCGCCAATTTTTCTGTAAGATGATAATCAGACACGTCGTGTGTACGTGGTTCCTTAGGGCTCTGCGGGCAAACCTTTTTAAAAGCTTACATCTAATAGAAAGAAAATACATTTCCTCTTTTGATCAATGAAATGATTAGATTTCACTGTGGTACTGAGAACCTGAAGAGTCCTAAAGAAGTCAAATAATGTAAAAACGTAAAGTATGACAAGTGACATACAAGAGACAGGCTCATTTGTTCCTGGAATGAGGCTGCTCCGCAAGACCTCACCGGAAACTAAGGAGGAGGAGCGGGGATAATAGAGACTTCTACTTTTTTCCATTTTGAATTCCTCTACACCTTGTTCTATTTTTTGACCACGATTTCACTCAGTAATGCCCACAGCACACGTTTGCACACACACGCATACTCTTTCACACGGGTGTTACGGCAACAGTGCAGTGGTTTTCACACGTGCGTTGTAGAAATCAGGGGTTCTATTTCATCACCTTAAATTTCTCTCTTTCCATTTATCTAGGCTGGGATTTAATGTAATCGGAAGAGCTTTATGTGTGTTCCAGTGTTTTCTGGACAGAGATTCACTTCTACACACCAGATTTCCTCTGGGAGTTCTCTGTTCCCTCTCAATTCTGAGCTATTGTAATATGTAGGAAATGGTCTAAACACCCTTTCTCTTGAGAGAGAAAAACACGGGTCCCATTTGCCAAACTAGCCTATAAACACAAAAATCAGAGTGGAGCCCATCTTTTTAATTTTTCCAAAACCGCAGTCAGTTTGGAAATGTCTATTTTAAAAGATTAACCATCAAATACAATACTTAGGGTATGTGTGAGTTAAGCGCTGATTTGAGAACATTTTAATCAGGACTTATTCAAACAATTTAGACAGATCTCTAATGCTTCTCCACACAAACACCCCTCAACTACATATTCATGATCTTGGCATCACTAAATCCTGCTGTTTATCAGCCTCAGTTGAATACAAATCATATTCTACTGTAGCTAATCCTGCCCCAGGGAGGTTCCAACGTAAGGAAGCCACTGGGAGCAGGTAAGGCAACCAAGCACACTGGAGCAAGTTCTTCCAAGAAAAAGGACACGGCGTTTATCATTCAGTTAACAGTATCACGGGCTGGGGTGCCGGGTGGCTCAGCTGGCTAAGCCTCTGACTCTTGGTTTCAGAGTCCTGAGACTGTGCCCCAAGTCAGGCCCCACACTCCGCACAGAGTCTGCTTCTTATGCTCCCCCTCCCCCCCATCTGTCCCTCTCCCTGCTTGCTTGTGTTCTCTTTCTTTCTCTCTCTCAAATACATAAATAAAATCTGGAAAAAAAAAAAAAAAACAACGTATCATGGGCTATTGAAATCAGAAAAATCCTAGAGCATGTGGACTCCAACATCCCCCTTTCCAATGGAGAAGTCCCTTCCTTGTCATCATTGGCAGGTGTCATTCCCAGCTGCTCAAACACTCCTAGAGACAGAGATCCCACTACCTTGTCACCTGTCCATAGCTATTAAAAATAATTTTTGTCTAATTGTAGTTACTGGATTTATTTATGGTAGGTGAAAACAATGTACTATTGTAGAAAAAAATTTAGAAAACACAAAAAGATTACTAAAATATAATAAAAATTACTCATGATCCCAGAACCCAAACACGTTCAATAGACATGTTCAGATGTGATTCCTATAAGGTTATATTTATTAGTTTTTTATTAGTATTAGCTTCGGGGGGAAAAAATCTGCCTTTCCCTAAATTTTAACCTCAAGTCCTGGTTCTTTCCCCTGCAGCCACACAAAATGTCTGTTCCCTCTTCCCCGACAACCCTTCAAATAGTTAGATTCAGGCATTCATTTAACAAATACTTAGAGCATCCAATAGGTGACAGATACTATGCTCGGACATCAGGGCTCAAAGATGACTAGTAAATTGTCCTGCCTTTAAGAAACTCAATAAATAGGAGATCCCTGGGTGGTGCAGCGGTTTGGCGCCTGCCTTTGGCCCAGGGCACGATCCTGGAGACCCGGGATCGAGTCCCATGTCGGGCTCCCGGTGCATGGAGCCTGCTTCTCCCTCTGCCTGTGTCTCTGCCTCTCTCTCTCTCTCTCTCTCTGTGTGACTATCATAAATAAAAAAAAAAAACTCAATAAATAAATACACATTGATCCAGTAAGTAAATTAAAACATAAAGCACCTCCTATGTCCTGGACTTAGGAATGCTAAGGCGATCCAAGTGTCCCAGCTTTTGTGAAATTCATATTCTAGTAGAAGAAAGAGATGTTAAAGTCTTTTCTTAATTAACTAGGAAATTGCCATGTGACCAGTACTACAAAGAAGCACAGTGCATGGTCAGGAAGTTAGGGAGGCTGACCCGAAATCTGAAAGACAAACAGGAGTCTCTAATCTGTGGCAGTGGCGGAGGAGAAGCAGATAAGAAAGAGCACAATGAGAGAAGATCTCAGGGACACAGCCCATCAGAGAAATCAAAACAGGCCACTGTGTCCAGAAAATAGCAGCAGGGAAAGGAAAACCAATGAGGGTAGTGAGGCTGGGGAGGTGAGCAAGTCATGCAGGCCCAGAGGAGGAGCTATTGACAGGCTTAAAACAGAGTGACACAATTAGATCAGCATTTATTATTATTATTATTATTATTATTATTATTATTATTATTAGAGTATAACTGACATGCAGTGTTATATTAGTTCTGGGTTTATAACAGTGATTTCAACAATTCTTCACATTCCTCAGTGTTCACCATGGAACGTGTAGTCTCCATCTGTTGCCATGTGATGACATCACAGTGTTGTTGACTCTAGTCCCTATGCTGTAATTTTCGTCTCTGTGACTTATTTATTTTTTATAACTGGAAGTTTATACCTGTTAATCTTCTATATTTCATTTTTGTAGGAGCACTCTAGCTGCTGTGTCAAGAGACATACTGAGAGCTTGGAAGGAGGGAGTGGCACCAGAAATGGAGATAAAGGGAAGGCCAGAGAGAGAATTTTAGGGAAAAAAAAAAAAAAAAACCATTGCAGGGAACTCACCCTTGGGATTATGGCTCCAGTGGGTCGGTGGCAGCACTGCTCATGATGAAGAGAACACCAAAGGGGGTGAGGTTGATGTGGGGAGCATGGCAGAGATGGCACAGGAAGCAGATGACCCTGCCTGGAGGGAGTCAGCAAACCCTCCACCGAGGAGGTGCAGAGATTCTGGGCCTTGAAGAAGGAACCGAAGAAGGAACCCACTTTTCTTCATTTACACTTTCCCACTTTCTCAGTCGAAGAAGGGAAAGGGCATGTTCCCTAGTCTTAGGGAACAGCATATGCAAAGATTCGGATCAAAGTTGAGACAACACAAACGGGTGAAGGTGAGAACAAGGGCCACTTATTTTTAGAGCACTTATTTTATTTGTGCTCTGTTCCAAAAATTATCTTTCTTTTAAAATGTATACCAGATTTTTAAAAAATAAGTGAGTGTCTTAATCCATTCAGGATGCTGTAACAAATCCCTCCAGAATGGGTGGCTCATAAACAACAGAAATTTCTTTCTCAGGGTCCTGGAAGCGAGGAAATCCAAAACCAAGGTGCCAGCAAACTTGGTGTCTGGCAAAGTCTGCTTCCTGGTTCATGGATGGCTGTCTTCTTGCTGTGTCCTTACGCGACAGGAGGGATGAAGGAGCTCTCTGGGCTCTCTCTTATAAAGTTACTAATCTAATTCATGAAGGCTCTGCCCTCATGACCTAATCACCCCCAAAGGCCTCACTTCCACATACCATCACTTTGGAGACTGGGTTTCAACATGTGAATTTGGGGGACACAGACTTTCAGTCTATAGCACCAACGTATCGCCAAGCCCCCCTCCAATGAAGAATTTGGTGCTCCAGCTGCAAGGAGTGCTTTAGGTAGACACCCTTGCACTGTCACTCCCTTCAAGGATTGCCTCAGGAGGGTCAATGTCACAACTCTTCCTGAAGCATCTGACATCTAATGATTGGTTGCTGGAGGAATATAAAGACCTGGCTCTTCACGCCCAACCTAGGACTGAGCTTGAGGGGCCATTCTAGCTCCAGAGTTCCCCTTGAGATCAGCTGAGGCTGTCATTGGAACTGCATCAAGGCCCAACTTCTCCCCCTCCCCAATCTTGATTGCTCTTCACTCGCTTCCATAGTGTTGATTTTAAAGTTACTCCTTAAGAAATGTTCTACACCTTAAGTTGTCTCAGAGTCTACTTCCCAGGAAGTCCAACCATATTGAAAGCAAGTAAAGGCATAGGGAAAGAAGAAAACAAGACAGGAGGGATAGTCACCAGGATGAGGTAAGTAGGCAAAATGCATGCCACGAGGTTCTACTCACTAGCAAAAGGTAGGCAAGGTTCAGAGCAGACTCTGTGCGTTCATGCGAGCAAATTTAAGAGAGATGCTCAGTCAGATTCATGAGTCAGTTTCCCAGACTAAATATAAACCAGGTACCCAGAGGAAGAAAATACCCCCAATACTGACACCCTAGAAAATTTTCCCATAGGTCCTAACAGAGAGAAGCCTGCAATATGTCAACAATGGCCACTGCAGCAACTTCTTGCTGGACACGTCTCCAGAGGCAAGAGAAACAAAAGCAAAAATGAACTATTGGGACCTCATCAGGATAAAAAAAAGCTTGTACACATCCAAGGAAACAATCAACAAAACTAAAAGCCAACCTACTGAATGGGAGAAGATAGTCACAAATGACACATCAGATAAAGGGCTAGTACCCCAGATCGATAAAGAACGTATCAAACTCAACACCCAAAAAACAAACAATTGAGTCAAGAAATGGGCAGAAGACACGAACAGACATTTCTTCAAAGAAGACCTACTACACATGGCCAACAGACACATGAGAAAATGCTCCGCATCACTTGCCATCAGGGAAATACACATCAAAACCACCGTGAGATCCCACCTCACCCCAGTGAGAATGGGGAAAATTAGTAAGACGGGAAACAACACATGTTGGAGAGGATGTGGAGCAAGGGGAAGTCTCTGCACTGTTGGTGGGAATGTGAGCTGGTGCAGCCCAACCTGGAACTGTGCAGAGGTTCCTCAAAGAGTTAAAAATAGAGCTGCCCTATGACCCAGCAATTGTAGTACTAGGTATCTATTCAAAAGATACAAAAATAGTGATTCAAAGGGGCACCTGCACCCCAGTGTTTATAGCAGCAATGTCCACAACAGCCCAAATATGGAAAGAGCCCAGATGTCCTTTGACTGATGAATGGATGGATAAAGAAGATGTGGGGTGTGTGTGTGTGTGTGTGTGTGTATGATGGAATATTACTTAGTAATCAAAAAATGAAATCTTGCCATTTGCAGTGACATGGATGGAGGAAGAGGGTATTATGCTAAGCAAAATAAGTCAGCCTGAAAGACAAATACCATGATTTCTTTCATATGTGAAATTTAAGAAACAAATCAGATGAACATAGGGGAAGGGAAAGAAAAATAAGATAAAAAGAGAGAGGGAAGCAAACCATAGGAGACTCTTCAGTATAGGGAACAGACTGGGGGCTGCTGGAGGGGAAGTGGGCGGAGGGATGGGGAACAGGGTGTGCATAGCCTGTCATTGATCGTGAAATTCTGCAAAGGAGAGCCAGCCATAAGCAATAATACAATACGCTTCTTTAAAAAAAAAAAAGGCTCAGCAGGGAGTCTGCTGGTCTCCTTCCTTCTCTTCCCCTCCCCCTGCTCACCTCCTCCTTCTTGATGAAATAAATAAATAAACAAATAAATAAATAGAAATATATATATATATATATATTTTTTTTTTTTTTAAGAAATCGCTACTTGTTGAGTTTTGAGAACCATACCAAAGAGGACAGAAGAAGTTGTTGAGACGCTCCTCCCTTCTTGGGTTCCATAGCTGTGTGAGTGGGTTTTCTTCACCTGCTTCCGTCAAAACAATGCACCGCAAAAAATAATAATAATAATAATAAAAATAAATAAATATATAAATAAAATTTAAAAATTAAAAAAAAAAAAAAAAACACTGCACCGCAATACACCAAAGGCAGAAACAGACTCCAGTTGTCTTCCGTTCAGCCAGCCATACGGGTGTTTGCAGAAATGGAAGACAATGCCACTTTTCTCACTGAAATTTTTTGTTTGAAAAAATATATTTTATAAAAAGTATGTTTTTTTGTGTTAACATGTAGCAGGCTTATCAGGCTTCTGAAAGGAGTTAATAAATGCATTTTTAATTTCTCGGTTTTCTGGAAGAGTACATGTTGACAGATATGACCCGCATAAACAAAAGCTCTTCAGCATCCTCGGTAATTTCTAAAGGTTTACAAGGTCCTGGGAACTGAATGCTTAAGCACCGGTGATGTTGACTATACCCAAGAGCGGAATTGCCGGGTTGTAATTTATCTTTGCTAAGTATTTCCAAACTATTCTTCAAAATGATTGCATCTAACTTCCCATTTGCACTATATGAGAATGCCCATTGCCTACATGCTTACCAGCATTTTGGAATTGTTTCAACCTTAAATCTTTTTATATCTCATAGGTGTCAAACTGTTGTTTTGATTATATTTCTCTGATTATTGGTGAAACTATGCATTTTCCCTGTATTGTCTCTACAGATTTTTCTTTTCTTTGAAAATCCTGCTTATGGTTTGTTTTTTTGTTTGTTTGTTTTTGTTTTTTTGCACATTCCTCTATTGAATTGTCTCTTCACATTAATTGTGGGGGGAAAAAAAATCACATTTTCCAGACACGTATCCTAGTTGGTTTCTCTCCTTTTTTCACCTTTAAGTTTTTAATTTTGTGTTGAGATGTAAACTGCATGTAATAAAGTGCACGTATTGTTAAGTGTTGAGGTCATGAGTTTTGAGAATTATATAAGCTCATGTTATCAACATCCAACACAAGATACAGAATATTGCTCTCATTCCAGAAATTTCCTCATGCTTCTCTGCAGAGGCAACCACCATAGATTAACTTAGTCTTTTCTATGACTTCAGATAAACAGGGTCATATCTGATGTGTTCCTTCGTGTCTGGCTTCTTTCTCTCAGCATGTTCTGACATTCCTCCATGTGGTTATGTGGATCAGGAGCTCCCTCCTTGCTATTGCCTGATACGCTTATCATATAAATATACGCAACTTCATTTATCCATCATTCAGCAGATACATATTTGGGTTGTTTCCAGTCTTGGGCTATTATAAGTAAAGCTGCCATGAACATTCTTGTATATGTTTTTTGTTTTGTTTCATTTTCTATTTTTGGGTAAAATAACAAGGAATGGAACAAAACACTTTCTAAATGTGTATTTGACCTACAAATGTTATCTTCCATGTGCTTTAATTTTTCTTTTCTTTTTTTTCCATCTCTTTGGAGATGTCATACATATGCTCTTTGTCATACATAAGCTCTTTGAATTCATCTCCTGGCTGCTTATCACGTATACCAAGTTTTCATTTCAATGATTATATTTTCATTTCTAGGGCTTCTCTTTCACTTCTTTTTTGAATCTTCTAGGTATTTTAAAGTAGTATCTTATTCCTTTCTCTCACTGGTTAGTCCATTACTTTAGTTATTTATTTATTATTTAAAATAATTTGTTTAAAATATCTTGTACTCAATATTTTCATTTCCTGATTTGGGAGGAGCTTTAATCACATTGTTACTGTTTCTATTAACTCTCAGTCTTAGTAGGTTATTTCCTCATGGTTTATAAGCTCATGTTGGTAAAGTTTATCTGTAGGATTTAAGCTGTTATTTTGATCGTGTAGGTATATGTGTGTGTGTGTATACATATCTATCTAAATTTTTTTTTTAATTTACTGTTTTCCATCCCATTCTGAAAATGGAGATGCACAGTGATGCTTGGAGCCTGCCACAGGCAAGACTCAATACGAGCAACGGGTAGGATTTCCTAGAGGTTCTCTCCATCCTGGAAGCTTTGCCCCTGGTAGTCAGGGAGAGGGGGACAGCGGGGAGACCCAGCTGTCACTTTGACGATGCTGGTACCCATCATAGTAGCTGACCCCCATTCTGCGCACTAACCTGGATTCCCTGAGAACCTGAGAGATTTCTTTGTTGAGAGAAGGGAAGCTTGGGATCCGGCCCCTTTTGAGGGTGGAGGTGCCCCTATATTTGAGTTTGGGATGAGAAGCCCATTGCACTCCTTCTCCCCTTTGCCTCTATCCACAACGTGGGATCACCACACTCCACTCTTCATGGGGCTGCATCAGGGTGAGAGGTGACCAGAGTAGCCTTATGGGGGAGTCTTAGGGGAGAGCAGAGAAGGGAACCCTTAGCGAGCATGTATGGCTGCCAGAAGAAATTTTTTTCACTTTCAAGTTCTACCAATTAGCAGAGGAGCTAACAAACAAGAACCACTTTATTTTAACTTCTTAACTTAGGATTTCTGACCACTCAGTGTATATAAATTCAAATCTCAAAATCATGTATAGGCACATCCGAATTCTTTTTTTTCTTTTTTTGACCCAGAGCCCAGGTAAAGCAGGTAAGTTCTCTTGTGTTTTTTTCTTTGCCTGGACATCTTTTTTCCAGTGGTATAGGTGTTTGAGAGTCCTAGAAATTATGTAGAGCCTCAATTCTACCTCCCTTCCATGCTTCAAGGCCTTGTCGTTTGTCCCCACGTGTCAGAAACCCAAAAGGTCACCAAATGTCCCCAAAGTAGGGGTGGGGCTAGAATGACCACCACCTCATCACTTTTGGTGTTTGAAAGTTTCTCCTGTTTTCCTAAGAGTAATGTTTTTATTTAAACTTAAGTCAGTTAACATACAGTGTATTATCTGAGAGCCTGACACTTTAAAGATCATCTGTTACATTTGATCCATCATTTCTAGGCATTTTGTATGGATTGATTCCACAGGGTACCGAGTCTGTTATGATGACAGAAACAGAAGTGCGGGAGCTGTTGTTTCCGCCCCCAAAGTCATCAGTGAACAATGACCACTATTATTTCTGCAAGTCAGAAATCAACTGCTTTATGATTAGGAAAGGGACACTATCCAGATAACAGAGACATACATCTTCCCCAAATCTGAGAAGCTCCTTCCTAATTCCTTTACTTTATCAGGTTCTAAGGGTTCCTGGATTACTGAAAAAGTTGATAAATATGGAAAGCATCTTGTGGGAACATTCCAGGAAGCTTAATTGGGAACAGCACAACATGGGGCCATTTGAAGTGATCCCAGATCTCAAGCAAATCCCATGTTCTTTCAATGTAAGGACACACTTGCACAAAGGTACACTCCACGGCTTTTTGTTTTGAGTCAAAGGAGCAGCTGAGCCAAAAAGAAAAAGGAGAAAAGATTAAATCCTAGACTTACCAAAAAAGTCATAATTTTCCTAATAGCTCTCATAAGACAGAATTTGGGAAAGAGAATAATATTAGTTTGGAGAAAGAGTGCTCTGCTGAACTTGATCATCTAGCAACATGCTGAGGAAGAAGACTGTGCCATTTCCCTATAATCCCCACCCCCACAAGACATGTTTTCTTTCCTAATTATTGTTTCAAAATCAAAACTTCTGTGTTAAAGGCCTTTTATGAAATGGCAAAATAAGAGAACAAGCATAAACAAGTGGTCAGAGAAGAATAATTTTTGGAAGTCCTATTTACATAGTTCTAGAGAAAAAGATCAAGCCATTTGTGGCACAAAAATAAAAAACAAAAACAAAATAACAAAAAAACCCAAAACCCTGTGATAGTGGCTACTTCTTGATAGGAAGGAAGATTCCCTGTGATGACCAAATACTGAGTTAGACCTGAAGAATTTTCAGGGGTGGGAGATGAAATGGGAGGAAGGAGAGTAATGTCATGAAAAAGAGTCACTCGCTACAGAGAACATCAAAGCAGTGGTCCGCCAGGGATCACACGCTACCCGAGGCTCAGCTGGGCAACATTATGATGCTTTGTTCCTGGCGAGCCACCTCTGCCCATGCAGCCTTTCTTGCAGTAATTCTCCTTGGGGCCCTCCTCACATACTACTTCCTGCCCCACCCACCCCACATGCCTGCCTCCTACACTAGAACACTCTGTGTGCCCCCGGGTCAGGCAGAGAGGCTGGGCGATGGGGGAGGTAATCTGGGAAGATCCAGCAGCTGCAACAGGAGGCGGATGGAGAACTTTATCAGCAGGATCCCAGAACAGAGAATAGGCAAAGGTTTGAAAGGTAGACAGCTCTGCAGTCAAAACGATGGCCCAGCCAAAGAGAGTGGATTCTGAGACTCTGATCCCTGGGAGGAGCGGTGGTGAGGGAAGCCTGGTGGGACCCCAGTTCAGAAAACAGCAGGATGAAGCAAGAGCAGAGGAAAGGAACCAGGAGGACCAGAAGGCCATTAACTGAAATAGATCCCCTAATGAGTAGAGTGATCACAAGGATGGAGACAGCAGTCTAGACGCCAGATCAAGGATTCGTGTTGCAGGGAACTCTCTGAGATGTTAACAAAGGCTTCTCCGGAGCATCCTTCCCCAGGGCTTCTTTCTGCCCATTACTCTTTATGATTCAGCAAGAACAAAGAATCAGATTCTTGTCCATGAGTTCCAAAATAGGCTTTTAAAATTCATAAGAGAAATGATCTTATTAGAAGCCAAAATATTTTCACTTGTATGAATCGGACTTCTGAGAGACAAAAGATTGTTTTGGTTCCAAAAGCTTGGCTTTGAATATCAGGACCCAGTGGTCTGAACAAAAAGTTTATACTATAGTCAAAGTTTGTACTGTAAACAATAGAGCTGGAGAGATTGTGGGATGATGACTAAGCCATTTCCTCCTCCCACTGCAGCCACTGCCTCCACCCCCCAAGACGAGGGGAAAATCTCACAGGTTGGAGGAAAGAAGATACTTGGGGAAAGCGAGCAAGGCATGAGTCATCAATATGAATTCCTGAGAAAGAGGCCTCTGTGTCTTGCACACCCCGGATTCAAACCCACGGTGCTGGAGTCAGGACCTCTAAGAGAAGGCCCAGATGGGTTTCTAGGAGTGCCTGAGAGCCCAGGAAACCTCTGCCTCACTTCGCAGGCAGCAGCCCAGAGACATGGAGCAAATGAAGGCCCGTGGCAGGATCACAAGCAGCCCCCAGTGCACAAGGATAAGGACCGGGCGGATGGAGTTGTCTGTGGATGCCAGCGGAAGACGGATGAAGAGGGCTGTCCAAAAACTCACTCTCTTCCCCAGGGCCAGGATGAAAGAGAAACCTTTGTCACCCCAACACTCAGCTTAGATCACCTGGGGGCGACAGAGATACCACGAATTGGTTAAATCCTTTGTCCTGCCACAGGGTGGACATGGCATGCAAGGGTGAAACTAGATTTAATTGTAGAGAAATAAAGGTACATCTTTGTCCCCTGATTTTTATGACCAGTATTTATACCTGTTAAAAGATCTAGATGCAAAGTAACACTGATTTAATGCTGGGTCTCAAAAAAATAAAATAAAATAAAAAATTTTTTAAAAAATGCTGGGTCTCCTAGAGTTTAGGGAACTACACATGGTGTCTAAACTGTACAGGGTCCAGACATAGACCTAACCATACCCCAGAATTTAACATAAAAGCTACAGTTCAGGGGCGTCTGGGGGGCTCAGCAGTGGAGCACCTGCCTCTGGCCCAGGGCGTGACCCCAGGGTCCCAGGATCAAGTCCCAAGTTGGGCTCCCTGCATGGAGCCTGCTCTTCCCTCTGCCTGGGACTCTGCCTCTCTCTCTCTCTATGTCTCTCATGAATAAATAAATAAAGTCTTTAAAAAAAAATAAGCTACAGTTCAGACCAGTGAGGAAAAGATTATTCAGTAAGTGGAATTGGCATAACTAGGAACCATTTAGAAAATAATTAAGGAAAATCTCCATCTTGCTCTTTATACCAAAGTAAATTTCATAAAGATCAAAGATTTAAACTCTGCAAAAAAAAAAAAAAAAAAACACCCCACAAAATAACTATGATAACACTTGAAAACTGGGTATATTTATTTATAATATTAGAATGAGGAAGACTTTTCTGAGAATGACACAAAGATTGAAGTTTAAAGATTGATAAATTTGACTGCATTTTTAAAAATTTCCGTACAATAAAACATAATGGACAAAATTAAAAGGTAATTGGTAAATGTGGAATATTATTTACAACCCACATTGCAGGGCTAATTTCCTACATTTACAAAGAACAGCTATAATCAGTTAAGAAAAAGATGACCAACCCAATAGAGCATTAAACAAAGGACATAAACAAGAAAGGCAGAAAAAGATAAAAAATGGCTAATGCATATTTAAAAGAGGCTCAACCCCATTAATGATTAAAGAAACGTAAACCAAAATAACAGGGTTTTTTTTGCAACAGTGATCATTTTATTCTTTGTAGGTACAAATGAGTATAGGCGCACTTAGAGGAAATGGAGAAATCAGAAGTTTTTATTGCTAATTTTGGTAACTGAGGCATTCTAGCCAAGCAAGCTTACAAACACAAGTGATGATAAAAACTGAGGAAAGATTTACGAATCTTCTAATTAAAGGTAATTTCTTACATTTTTTGACCAAAAACTGTTACGCTTCATTTTCAAAAAAGCATATTGTGCGAATGCATTCATATTTGAAAATAACCTGCTTACTCTGAATTTCACAATGTTATTAAAGGAATCAGCGCAGGGCTCCCCGGTTTTGCTGCTCTGTGACAGCACGCAGCAGTTCTCTCAGGAATTCCTCCTGCCTTCTTTTTTGTGTCTATGCAAATTATCAGAGTCTTGCTCCTGGGTCATTAATATTTCCTTCTGAAAGACGTACAGAAAAAAAGCTCAATTCTAGTGAGCCAAAATAACCTTTTCTAATCAATGTAATTGGCAAAAACCTAAGCTTGATAATACTTTTGCTCAGGCCACGGACCCCAGACATCTTCATACACCTTGGAGCTAAGAGTGGTTGCTATGATCTGTCAACGTGTATCCAACGATTTAATCCATGATCCTTTTTATTCAGCAATTGCAGTGCTAGGAACCTACACTACAGATACACGTGGAAAAGGTCACAAAATAGGTTCATTGCAGTATTGTTTTCAGTTAAAAAAAAAACAAAAACAAAAAGGAAATTCTCTTTAAGTGGGGATCTAGGGAAGGGATTGCTCAGGACAGACCACGCCGTTGCAGGAGAGGGGTCACGTCACGGACAGTAAACTTGACTCACATCAAAGTCAAATTCATTTTTTTTAAGATTTTATTTATTTATTCATAGAGATGCAGAGAGAGAGAGAGGCAGAGACACAGGAGGAGGGAGAAGCAGGTTCCATGCAGGAGCCCGATGTGGGACTCGATCCAGGGTCTCCAGGATCACACCCCGGGCTGCAGGCGGCGCTAAACCGCTGAGCCACCCGGGCTGCCCCAAAGTCAAATTCAATTCTGCTTCTCAGCTAACAAAATGACCCCCCCCCCCATCTTTTATTTGTGCCATGAGGTTTTTGTGTTTTCTTTTTCACTTACTCAGCCCCAAAAATATGTATTAGAATCCTACTACGTTCTACACCTCTTTTATTGTGTCTGTCGTGGAGCTGGAGTTTGAGGGATTGGTATAATCTGAACAAGCAGAAAAGGCAGGAAGGTGATTATAGGAGGGGGAACAAACAGGAGGCCGTGGAAGTTATGATGCGCTTGACGAGCGAAATATGGCACATCTGAAATACGGCCTGGGAGGAGGAGGGGTAAGATCAGAGATCAGCCTGGGGCCAGACTGTGCACAGGAGCCGTCGCCTTAGCAGCAGGTGATCGTGATCATCCCTGCAGCCAAGGGCAGGGGGGAATGAAGAGGGAAGGAGGCGAGGAGGCTAACTAGCTGGTTGATGCAAGAGGTCATGGGGTCAGGACAAGGTCAACAGTCGTTGGAAAGGAGGAGGTCAGGAGGGTTGGAAACCATTTAGAGGTGGGAGAGACGGAAGATGGCTGCTTCCCAGATGTGGAAAGGGGGGCAGGGGAAGTCAGTTGAGACAGCGCTCCCAGAACTCGGGGTTGATTAGAGGTGGGAGGCCCGTCGCAGGGGGCGCAGCCGCTCTACTAGCATAGACTGCGAAGGTGGATGTGGTTAAGCTACAGGAGCCTGGGAGGGAGGCACTTGGGCTGCCATCCGGGAGGCCCGCTAGGCTGGGCAGCCCCCCAGCTGCTCCTCGAGTTCAAGGCCCGACAGTCCCCGCAGCCCAGGTCGCTTCCTGAGGTCAGCAAGCAGGTCACCCTTCCAGCGTCCTTCGCCTCCTTTCGTGTCCCCACGAGGGCACGTTGTCCTCTCGCAGCATCAGAAGAGGGTGAGTATGGTCTCTCCATCTCCACGGGGCTGTGCTCCCCGTGTGTGGCCATAATCCTTTATCACCCTCTCGTTCGGCTCTGACTGTGCCTAATTTTTGAATTCAGCGTTGTCATGGGTACGTGTGCATGGGGGGGAAAGAAACGTAGTCCATAGAGAGTTCAGGGCCGTCTCTGGTTTCAGGCATCCACTGGGGGTCTTGGGGTGTTTCCCACACAACGAGGGGGACTACTGTATTGTTCATCCTTTTATATAAAAACTCGCAAACGTTTTCTAAAAAAATAAGTGCTATAACCCCCTCTGTCCCAGGATTCACAAATACAAAAAGTTCGCGATTTCCTTACACCCCTTGGTGAGTCCAGGGCAACGGAGCTCGCAGTTCTTCGGGCCTTCGTCCAAGGCCCCGGCAGCCAAAACCTTCCAAGCAGATAAACAAACAAAAGCAACAAAATACACCAGAGTTGACAGAAAGTCATGCAAATCGAATTACGTTTCTTTTTCCATATGAGAAAACTTGCTTCTGACAAGAATATTGAGTTCCTTTCCTCCGTTTTACGGCAAAATGTTCCTGTTCTTTTTTAAATGTCCTACGAGTTTCCCAGCAATTTTTGTGCTCCCTAAATCCTGACAAAGCCAAGGACATTCCTCAAGGCTGGCTTTAGTTAGAACACCGAGGGGGTGGTTTCTAGACATTTCACTGATTTTTTTTTTGGGGGGGTGAGGGGAGTCCCTAAATGTTTAAGCATGTAATTAATCCTAAAGCCCCTCTGATTATTTGCTCGAGGGGAAAAGAAATGATTTAGATTGCGGTGAGACTCGTAGAACACGCCTTGGAATTTCTATAAGAAGCCAACAAGTTATTACAAAAATGATATAAACCTGTGTATTGTGACTTAAAGTGGCCAAAACCAATAAACTTAAGATGCAAGCTCTTAACGAAGAGGTTCTTAACGAAGAATGTTTTTAAAAACCGCTGCACGAGATGTTTCCAAAACAAGAGTGTTGTATTAAAGAGTAGTTTGCTTTTTTGTTTTTTGTTTTATCATTTTGCTTTAGAGATCCAACTTTATAAGGAACAGTTCTCACATTTTCACAAGCTGTCGGATATCTTAATAACCAGAAAATTTAATTCTGAGCTAATCTAACTTAGAATTGGCTCCATTTGGTGTCGGTGTAATAAGGGAGACTCCGGGAAATTCAAATAAATTGAACGACCCGTTCACTCAGCTGCTCTGTCTGGAGGGAGCCGCTGTCGTCCTCCCCCCGGGTCCCAGGCTCTGGGGCGAGTGTCTCCAGCTGCCCCCTCCCTCGGCACCTCTGGGTGGCCCCCTCCTTCTCTGGCTCACCCGGAAACTTCAGTTCTGTCTGTGTGGGGTCTCTCTGTCTTGGAACCCAATGCACCTGTTCGTGTCACCCCAGATCTGCCTCTGGGATCTCCTTTCCCTCGTTCCCTTCAGCAGACCCCCCCCCGGCCCCACTCTGTCCGGCCGCCCCCCCAGGCTGTGTCCACCACCACCCTGCTCACCGACCCGCCGGTCACGTCCGTGGGCCTCTGAATGCTCGCTCCCCCTGAGCTCCCCGGGTCCGGCTGGCCCTCCCGGGACCACAGCTGCCACGTGTGGACCTTGGAATCAGATCCACGATCTGGGGGAGCACTAGATCCCCTGCGTTTCCGAGATGGTGAGGACAGGTGGTGCTGCCAGGGAGGCCTGGCGTCGCCCGTCGTAGCTCTCGATCCTCGGGGGCTGCTCTTAAGGTTCTCAGCCTCCGCTTGCTCACCTGGAGAATTAGAGGACTCCTGCTCCAGGTAAGGCGTGAGGACTAAATAAGACAATACACGTCAGGTTCTCAGGAACCGTTACCTCCGCCCCTTATCCCAGCTTCCCAATGACCCCCTGGTCTCCTTGCTGCCTCGTCTTCATTTCTCCACCCTAAATGCAGATTTCTCCCAAAGCTTCCTGCCACCTCCTCTCTCCAGGCTCCCCCTGAGACACCCCATCTCCTCACGGTTTCCAGCGTGACCACTGCATTCTGCCCCTCTAGTGCAGGTAGGACTTCTCCACCAGGCTCCCCCGGCCCTACTGCACGCCCTGCCATGAAGCACCTTCCTCCCCGAGTGCGCCGTCTTGTCTTCCTCAGATTCAACTCCTAACCAAAGGACTTGGTCTGCTCCGTCCTCCGACTCCTATCAGTGCATCACAGATGTGGGACCTCAGAGTCCTTAAATCGTTCCTCTTCCACTCCTCCCGCCCTTGATACACCCAATATCCCGCTTTTATTTTCTGATATCTCTTGCTTCTGCTTCTGCCTTTTCTTTCCAGTTACTGGCACTCTGGCCTAGGCCCTAATCTCCTCGCAGCTCAATAGCCTTTCAGATGGTCTTCCTCCACCATCGACAGATTCACTTCCCTGAAATGACAATTTAATCCTCTCCACTACTCAAAACCCGCTGACCCTCTCCCCCGACCCACCCACATACACCATGGTCTACAAGATGAAATAAAATTCTTTAGTCTTGAATTCCAAGTCCTCCACATGCAACAAAAATCAACCTTTCTAATTTTGCCTTCCAACTGAAATCCTCCAGGTTAGAAGGTATGTCTCATTCATCTTTGCAGCCCCCACGTAAGTCATTGTTTGCTGAACCGAGCTAATATGGCTGATGTCTTCCCCCAATGACAGGCATTTGTTGATTGACTGTTAAATTCATTCTTCGCCCAATTCATTTAACTAATACTTATTGTCAAAGTGCCTGAAACTACTCAAGCACTATAATTATATGATATTTATAATAAGTAAGCATATTGACCAAGATAGGCCACTTTAAGCTGTGGTAACAAAGAATCCCAAACCCACAGTGGTTTCACAAACCGTATGTTTATTGCTCCCACAAAGCTGGGGCAGGGGACCTTCAGTGAAACTGCCTTCCCTATGGTGTCCTAGGATTTCTGCCTACTTTCATCCAATGGATGTCCGTATCAAAGTATCCTTCCACAATCACCATGACCAGAAACAACACAAGGAAAATCATGTGTTGGCTCTCACATACCTCTACCTGGGAGGGACACATAGCATCTCCATTCACATTTCATTAATTAAAGCAAATCTTATGCCTAATGTCAATGAAAGGAAGAAGAGAGATCCTTCCATTTGCCCAGGAAGGGGAGAAGAACCTGAGGACTAATGAATGCATTAGGGATGAGGACAGTGGGCTGGTTGATGAATCAGAGTTTAATACAGCTGCTCTCCATCTTCAGTGTGTGTCTGAATCACTGCAGTTTGACAAATCAGAGATCACTAGGCCTTATCCTCAGAGTCTCCGATTCAGTAAGTCTGGGTTGGGACTGGAAATGTTGCATTTCTAGCAAGTTTCCAGGAAATGCTGATGCTGCTAGGCTAGGGCCTCACATTGAGAGCCACTGGGTCAGAACAGATCTAAGCAATCTTTTCCTATTTTAAGTGGTCCCTGCTTTCAAAGAGCCCACAATTTAAATTGAGTTTGAATGAGAAGAAAATGTTCCTAGTGAACAGACCTAAATAGTGTCTTGAAATGTTCAGGATCGTCCTAGAACAGTAAAAGCAATAGCTAGAGCTGTTGCACTCCACACCTTCTTCCACTTTCTGAGCTTCCACTCTCTTTTTCACTTCTCCTTCCCCATGCTGCCCTCTGACAGGGCATTTCTCCCTGCCCTTCTCGTTCCGCCCTCCCACGGATCCGTTTCTAGAGTCCTAACTTCCTTCCCAACTGGTCCCCTTTTTCTCTGTCATCATGAGCTTGTGTTTTTGACATTTATTCCCACCAATGACCATTTGTAAAGTGTTTGCTGTTACCGTTGAAAATCTAAAAGAGGACATCAGCCACTCTGATCAGTACAGCCTGAGGCCCAACTGGGCGCTTCTGCGTGAGTTTCTATGAATCACTTTTTCCAAAATATTAATCCCTTCCAACCAGTGTGGCTCTCCTTTGGGAAAGGTGGATCCAAGATGGAGGAAATATGAGCGCATACAAAACTCCGGACCTGGTGGCAGGGCGGGTCGGAGACCACTCAAGTGAATAGGCCATCACTGCTGCTCCCATGACACGATCCAACACTAATCTGGTGGACCAGATATTCTGTGGTCTTGTTGGGGGCTTTCCCTGGTCTCCCTGGCAGGCATGACTCTCCAGTATCAGCCCAAGCTCTGGTCCTCTTTGCAGGACACAGGTAGTCCAGGTAACAATGAAAACTTTCCCCACACCATCAATGAGGCATCATCCATGTGCCTCCATGTAGGACCTGGAGGACCTACCTCTGGGCTTGACCAACCTGCACCAAATGGAAATACAAGTCTTCCCTCCCCGTGTTATGTGACTGTACTGGATTCCGTGGAGCCTGATGCAGCTCACCAGAGATAAAAAGCTTTTGGGTCTAATTGAATCCTTCCACATTTGAGTTCCCATGAACTTGCTTTTCCAAAATATTTAGTTGGCTGCAAAATCAGGAGTCAAATTATCAACGTTTGATGAGAGGGGTCAAATACCTAAGGTAGAGTTTCAAATTAAATCTGCCAACAGGGGCACCTGGGCGGCTCAGGTGGTTAAGTTTCCAACTCCTGGTTTCAGCTCAGGTCATGATCTCAGGGTCCTGGGAAAGAGCCTTGTGTCCAGCTCCATGCTCATGGGGGTGTCTGCTTGGAGATGGTCTTCCTGGGCCCCTCCCCCCACTCATGTGGGCATTCTCTCTCTCTCTCAAAAGAAATGAATAAATCTTTTTAAAAATAAATCTGCTGCCAATATTGACCTGATCCAAAAGGAACACCCCAAACCCTTTCTGCTGCTAGCCACTCAAAATCTATCTGTAGAATTTTTGAAGAGTCAGCAATTCCAAATTTTAAGTAATTTGTAAATTTTAGGTTTCCACATTATTATCAACTTTTGATTTTTTTAATTGTAACAGCTTTTTTATGTTCAGATGTCAACATTTACCTTTTTTCTGTTTTGTCATAAAAAGATAAGGGACTATTAATGTATTTTGCTTTGGTTTGTAATCTCAAGAATTTCTTTTAAAAAATGTAAATGGTCTAGACAGGATAAGACAGATAAGCAAAGAGAATCAAAGACGCTGTCCCTAGGGCCCGCCAACATGTAGAGGTCCAGGAGATCAGATGGAACCGGCAGAGATGGGGAAGTGCCCAGTAAAGTGGGAAGAAGCTGGGAGAGAACAGTGAACTGGAACCCCAGTGAAGAGAGTATTTCAAGGAGAAAGGAGTAGTCAGCAGGGGACAAGTGACCTGGTGAGGTCCAGTGACCTTGGAGAGAATATTTTCATGGAAGCAGTAGGGATGAAAGCCAGATTGGGGGCAGCCCGGGTGGCTCAGTGGTTTAGCACTGTCTTCAGCCCAGGGCGTGATCCTGGGGACCTGGGATCGAGTCCCACATCGGGATCCCCGCATGGAGCCTGCTTCTCCCTCTGCCTGGGTCTCTGCCTCTCTCTCTCTCAAGTAAAATCTTTTAAAAAGCCAGATTGGAATGAGTTTTAGGGAGAATGGAGGTGAGGAAGTGAAGACAGCAACTACAGGCAACTGTTTGAAAGAAGTTTTACAATGCAAGAACCATAATGGAGGAGAACCTGGGTGGAGAGAAGGTTTTTTAACAGGAGAGATCACACATTTGTATGCTGATGGCAATGATCTACTGAGGAGGTAAAAATTGATAGTGCGGAAAAGAGAGGGCATGATTGCAGAGGCAAAGCTGTCGAGGAGGCAGGACAGTGACTGTGTACATGGTGAACAGGTGGTCCTCGCAGGCACAGAGATGACTAGACCATAGGACAAGAGGGAAGATGGTATAGACATAGAGGTAAGCAGAGTTGGAGGTGGGAAGAGAAGTTAGACCTCTCCTGACTGCCTCTGCTTGTACAGTGAGCTAAAAAGAACATCATCAGCTGGGAATGAGGCTGGGGAGGAGGTGTTGGAGGTCTGAGAAAGGAGGATACGTGAAAACGAGCTGAAATCCTCAAGTCCTATTAATCAAAACAATCTAAGGTTCAATTATATGTTTGTATTTGGAGGCTTTGAGAATTCATTTTGAAAGCATGCAAAATAGGAGGGGTTGATGACATCACTATTATGTCATTTGATTTTTAAGATTTATACTAAGAAGTAAATTTTTAAGTTTTAAAAATTTAATTCAGGGATCCCTGGGTGGCGCAGTGGTTTAGCACCTGCCTTTGGCCCAGGGCGCGATCCTGGAGACCCGGGATCGAATCCCACATTGGGCTCCCGGTGCATGGAGCCTGCTTCTCCCTCTGCCTATGTCTCTGCCTCTCTCTCTCTCTCTGTGTGACTATCATAAATAAATAAAAATTAAAAAAAATTTTTAATTCCAGTGGAGTCACCATACAGTGTTCTATCGGTTTCAGGTGCACAATGTAGTGGGTCAACACGTCCATATGTCAGGCCTCCTGGAGATAAGGGTAGTCTAAGAAGGAAATTTTGAAAGCAAGCTTACGAAGGAACTTATTAGTGGCTTAGCAACAACCCTTCATCTCTCCCTACGTTGGTCTGCAAGGTGGCTGAGCTCAGGGCGGGCCGGATGGAAACGGGGTCTTTCAGTTGGTTTGGGTCTGCCCCTCAGGCCTCCTCTCTCAGCCGGAAGAGGCCGCCGCTACGTGTGGTAGGTTTTTCTGATGATAATGAAAGAATATAAGAGGTGGGCGAAGAAGCAGGTAATACCCCCAAGGCCTTGGCTCAGCACTGTCACATTGTCACCTCCTCCTATATTCTTTTAAAATTTTTAAATTTAAATTCAATTTAACTGACATATACTGTATTATTAGTGTCAGAGGTAGAGGTCAGTGATTCATCAGCTGCATACAACACCCAGTGCTCATCCCGTCACGTGCCCTCCTTAATGCCTGTCCCCCAGTTACCCCATCCCTCCCCCCCTCCAGCAACCCCCAGTTTGTTTCCTAGAGTTAAGAGTCTCTTATGGTTTGTTTCCCTCTCTGTTTTCTTCTTATTTTTTCTTCCGTTCCTCTATTTTCATCAGTTTTGTTTCTTAAATTCCACAGATGAGTGAAATCCTATGGCATTTGTCTTTCTCCGACTGGCTTATTTCGCTTAGCATGATACCCTCTAGCTCCAACCACGTTGTTGTAAATGAAAAGACTTCATTCTTTTTGATGGCTGCGTAATATTCCATTGGATATGCATACCCCGCCTTCCTTACCCATTTATTCTTCTCTTCCCACATTCTGTTGGCTAAAAGAAGTCACATGGCCAAGCCCAACATGAATAGGCGTGAAAATATAATCTGTGGGAAGCACTTCAAATCTCGATGGCAGATAACATGGATATATCATGATGTTATAGGAGACGGTGAAGAACTGAGAACAACACTCCTGACCACTGCTTATAGGATGACTTCTTGTCATTGGGAACCACAGAGTTCATAGACAAATGACCTGAGTTTCACACGTTTGAGAATTTGATATTATTTGTGATACAGTCTATCTGAAATCTCCTTCTGAGTTCAGAATGACTAGGTAGTGGTCTGCACCCCCATCCATCCCTTTTCAGCCTCCTACACTGATATTGAGTCATTATCAAATGGGCCCCAGTGGTTCCATATTAATGAACTGAACACAAGTTGGCCCTCACAAAGGCTACCCTTCTTTCCTAATCTGGTTTTGTGCTTGGAAACATTTCCTGTTTAAGATCCTTAAGCTCCATAAATTTAAAAGAACTCAGTTTCCTCAGGCAAGCATTTTTAATTCAGATACAGTTTCAGAATGGGGTCTGCCTGGAAATGGTCCAGGAGGTGAAGGGGGGCGTGGGGAACAGGGCCTGACGAACATTGCAGATGACTTCAGTCCCGAGCATGAGGCGGTGGCTCCCAAAGTCCACTAAGCCATCATCAGGTACAGCTCTGTCACCAGGTTCCTAAAGACTCAAAAAGAAATGAAAGAGGAAGAAAGAAAGAAAATGTTTCTTTGACGTCTCAGAGGTGTTTGCTTCTGCAAGCCAAAGTGTTATTCTCGTCTCTTAGCAAAGAACTCTTTAGATCCGTTCATCACTTTAGTGCTTTTCTGTTTCCCCAGAACTTGAATGGGGGCCTCGTTCAGGGGGTAGTAATCTTTTTTCTTGACTGTTTCCAGAGTCTGCGATCTTTTCATCCTTGTGCATAGTTTCCTTCAGTTCATTCCGTTTGATCCTATTATTTGTTGCTTTTCAAGGATTGTTGGATCCTTGAAACTGTACTGTGACTCTGTTTAATGTTTCTAAATACATTCATATAAAGAAAAGTGAGATGTATTTTGGTGATGAATCACTAAAGTTATCATTGGTATTTTTGGTCGTTTTCCTTTTCAGGGAGCAACTGTAGCCTCCTAGACGCTGCGTATTCTCCAGAAGCACTTACTTGGGATAACCTCTCCAACTTTCTCGTTGCATTACCAAGTATAAGACCTCTCACTTCTCTTTTGGTCTGTGAATTTACAAGATGACAATTCCAGAGCCATGTCTTGCATTAAGGCCCTACAAGTCTTCCATATTATGGTTAGTAGGAGTCCTCAGCCAGAATCCTAAAACAGTGCAAGGCTAAGCCAGTCACAGACAGAAAGCCTGTATTTTCTGCCGTGATTATTTAAGAAATTGCTTGGCTTCTTGAGTTTTAAAAAGAAAGTAATGGGCTTGTGGCCATTGTCAAGCCTTTTGACTTGAGGGTATTCAACTTAATTTAATCTGACCTTGTTACTACTTTTTTTTAATCTATGAAAATAGACCTTGGGTATATAGATACGTTTTTGAAAATCCAGTTTAGTAGCTGGATATTAAAATTCTCAGACAAGGCATTGGATTTTCCAACATTTTAAAAATTAACTTGAGATGTTTGGCATATTAAGAATTTTCATCAGTAAAATTATTTAGTAACCCTAAGGCAGCCTAGCTCCCAAGTATTAGAAAAACATTTTATTTAAGGAACACTTAGTGTCTTTTTACTTAAGTGGAAAGGATTATTCCTCCTCCAATATCTCCCTCCAGATATAATTTCTTGAAGGTAGATATTTATATACTATTCAATTAACATCCAGTATAATATCCTAGGACAGTTTTATTAACTCAGTGTTTATTCAATTAATAATCAGTAAATGCATTTTTTTAGACTCAATCACTGATCACTTGATAGTGCTTACCCCAATAAAATTGCAAAATGGAGTCAGAAATAACTGTTTGACTTCATCTGGATTAAATCAATAGGGTTTACAATGCATTTCAATGGACAAAGACAAGGATAAATGCCTTTGGGGAAAACAGCAGGAGGGATTAAAGGGAGCAGTGTTGACCCTTATTTTAAACTATAATAGCTTTACAATCTAGTCTCTTCACCAATAATTGTTAATTCCCAATATTTTCCAATCCTTCTGGGCATATTAAAAAAAGGGGAGGCTGAAAAAAAAAGGGGGGGGGGAGGCTGTATATTGAAAGAGACTTCCCTTCTGGCCCCAAGTAAGAATATAAATAAGGAAGCTGAGTCTAATTACCCAGCATTACATGAGTCCCCAGAAAAAAAATAAATGTAAAGCTTAAAAACATTTTAATCTCTTAATCGTTTTAGAAGACCTAGAGAAAACCTCACTTCTTTTTGGCATGGAAAACAGTGTTCGTTGTTTTATTTCCTTCAAATTTCAGAATTTAAAATAGAACTTACTCTTCCTTTTCCTCCTTGCCCCCTTCCCTTGCATGACAGCTCAGCCTCAAAGCCATGAAGTGAGGCAGAGTCAAGTGGGCATCGGCCCCTGACAGGGGAAACCACAGCGCCACAGACCAGGGTGCCAGAGCTCAAACCCAACAAGAGGTTGACCACACAGGATGACTGCCCCATGTGGGTGTCAGAGTCAGAGCTGGGGGAAGAGGTGGTCCACAGAGAGGGGGTAGCCTGGTGTAGGCGGTCAGAGGATGAGCAGGGTGAGGAAGGCATGCAGGCCTGAGGGCTGCCCAGCACGGAGCGCTGGAGCCCAAGCAGAGGAAACACATGAAACACGTGTCCTTGAGTGAGGTGACTGCCCATGTGGGCAAGAGTATGGCAGTGGAGGTAGGGTGACATATGAGGAGATGGATGGAATAATAAGGATATTAAGAGTCAGCTTCCTTATTGTCAGAGAAGGGAGAAAACTAGAATGAAACCTGCGGTGTTGGATTGGAACTGAAGGGTTTTAGTGTGAACTTATAATTTTCAATATATATAGGTATAGAGCTACAGAAGAGCATATAGATGCATGCAAAGGTGTCTTTATGTAAAGATACAAATGTGTCTTTATGCCTTATATATACTTTATCAAACCTAGAAGTCTAATCATAGCAACTTAAACAGTCTTAAAAGATGTATATCTAACATATCGTATGTGCTCAAAAATGCTTACGTACGTATGTATGTATACACACATATACACATATTTACATATATATTCTCTAGCTCTGTCTACTGAGAGGCCCTGGGAAATAACCAAATTCCAATAGCAATGAGCACACACCCAGCAACCAGATCTTGGTTATAAATATGATTCCCCACTAACAGCAACCTATATTTCTTGGCGATATGGATGATTCGAGAACTGGAGCATGGAGATGATATGATGAACTGATAACATCTTATTATATCAGAAAGCAAAGAAGTATGCAAAGAATGATGGGGAAATGACAAAAGGATACAGAAGCCAGTGTGGAGGAGCAGGAGCTGCCACTGCCCAAATCAGGGATAATTTGAGCATCAAAATAAAAATCATAACCTATTGATTAAAATAGGAAACCATGAATCTAAACAGATTTAAACAATGAATGAATTGAAAGTCTGAAGAGAAACATAGTTTCAAAGTGCCAAAGGGAGTAACAGTGACTTTCGGTGGAAGAGCCAGGCAGGCACCATCTTAACCAGGTGATGGAAGTGAAATTCATTAGTAATGGGACAAACCTAAATTGTATGTCACAGACGCAAAGAGAGGTTTCTGCTGAAGATGCAAAACCTGAGCGTAATCATGAAAAGACATCAGGTAACATTAAGGGACCCTTAATAAAACAATTGGACTATGATCCCTAAAAGGTTAATGTTGTGAAAATGAAAAGAAAAAAAGAAAAACCTGAGGGCCTTGTCAAGACTGGAGGAGACTAACGTGACCGCTAAAAACGACGTCGGATTCTGAACCAGATCCTCTTGCTCTAAAGTACATCATTAGGACAATTGGTAAACCTTACATGGGGCCTGAGGATTAGAAGTTCATGATGACTTAGTGTTCATTTCCCAATTTTGATGGTTATTTTACGGTTATGTAGGATTATGTGCTTGTAGGGAAATGTACACAAAGTATTTGGGGATGACGAAAGATCAGGTCAGCAACTTCCTCTCAAATTACTCAGGAAAATGAAGAGTTTTCTGTCCTGTATTCTGCTTGCAATTTTTCTAAAAGTTTATCACTTATTGTCCCAAATTTTTAAATAAAATATGTATACAACTTTATTATATAGTTATTTAAATAAGAACCTCATTATTCAATGTGGGCTGTTTACACGTTTTAGTTTTTTTACCCTCAGTATTATGCACGATGCACCTGGAACTTCTCATTGGTAAAGACTGCATCTCCATCAACATCACCCCCAAAGTGCCCAGAACGTAGTAGGCACTCAATGGCGTGGCCCAGACTGAGAATGAAGAGCTCTCTGTTGGCCACTTTAATTTATGCTTTCAATTGTTACTTTTTCCTGTCAACTTTAATGATGCTTCAGGAAAAATATATTAAAATGGCAATGTTCCAAAAAATGTTTCTCACTTTTCTCCTATTGCCTCAATACATGTCTCTTACCCCAAATAAAATTAAATTAGGGAATAGCAGCCCGTATCCTAAATAATGAAAATATTATCCTTACAACGTAATCATTTTGTTGTAGTGGTGGCTTAGACTTCATCTTTAGGCTCTGACTGCTGTCCCTAATCCATCTTCTTGAACGCATAGTCCTCTACTTTCTTAAATTCAACTTCCATATAACTCACATTTTTTTTTAACATACTTTATACATTAGGGCCCTCAAACTAGGGATTGTTGGCCACATTCTGAATTTTTTTCTTGGCTTCCAGACAAACATTTTGAACCATGATATGGGGAGCTGCCTGAGGCCAGACAGCCACTCACTTTGGCCAGCATTTGTCAGTGGATAGTGCTGTCAAAAGAGTTTGACCGTTTTATTATATTTTGCCATTAGCATTTTGTAAAAAGTAGTGGAGAATGAGAAAATGGAATGGTTGATATTAGTGAGAAATATAGGCTTCATAGAAGTAATACTATTGAGACAAAGATGGAAATCAGTGAACATGCCAAATGCTGTAGATTTCAACCTTATTCAGATGTTCATTGGACTCAACCCAGTGTGTTCTCCTATAGGAGGGAAACAAGATAAAAATTTGAGGATACACATGCTATATTAAAAATATACTTTTTTTTAGAAATATACTTTTGAAGGTTGTGTTTAAGTTGCTATAATTAGACATATATTGTATGGTTGATAATCCGTTTATTTTCCTACTCTTAGGATGGCTATATATGCAAAAGTAGCAGCAGATTCAGGAGGAAAAAATGTCCACTTGTCATAAAATTCAGACAACTTTCCATGGCTGTAATTGTTAGCAGCCACGGCCTGGGAACGGAAGGACAGTTGCGAGCAATCATGGAGGTGGCCAAGATGATCACTCCACCCTCAGCAGTGACACGGAATTATAAACCACCTACCCATAAATCTTGCATATAAGTGTCCAGGAAAAAGGACATTTTTTTTTAATTTTTAGCTGTGGCCCTCAAGTCAAGATTGCCATAGATTTTATATAACTTTTTCACTAGGATTCAAAACTCAAACTCCACTCTAGAGGCTGTATCCTACCTTCGTTTCCCCATTTTAACATGTCTAGAATGTAGGACACATAAAAGTAGAGAAGGAGCAGAGGGAGTAAGGAGAAGAGGAAGAAAGAGAGGAGGGAGATGAGAGGAAAAGACAGAAAACGAAAAGTAGAGAAAGAGGAGGGACATGCTGATAAGGATAGAAAAGACTCCGAGGAGTACAGATTTGACTTCTTAATGTCTAGATCTTGTTGCCGCTTTGGTGTGTTCCTTCTAATTTCTCCTCTTTCTTCCTCCTCAGTATTAAAGGGTCGAGAGTACATAGTCAAGACCCTGGTCATTGGGCTCTCATCCAATTTTTAAGCCACTGTGCTAGTTAACGAGGATAGTAGCACTTGCGTTCGTACAGTGCATCCTTCTCTCTGAAGCACCATCACTTTGGTACCATTCGAACTTTGTGGAAAACCAAGACCTAAAAGGATTTAATTTTAAAAATGGGGGAGGAGGAAATGCCAGTTGTGAATGTCAAGTCTCTGGCCTCATATGCAAAGATTTATTTTCGTGTTTTTCTTACCATTCCACAGTATCTTAGGGGAGTTCTGTGTTTTCAAAGTAAATTAGTTTCAGAGAAAATTAATAGTTTTACTTAATCGTATGTAGAGAAACAGTGGTGCTAGTTTCTATGTCTGTGGTTAGGTGACCCTCATAAAATTAAGAAACTAAGCCAATGTATACACTGCATAAATAGAGACACACTATACATGCACTTCAAAGTTATTGCTAGATGGTGAGATTTGAGGCCATTTATTTCCATATTCTCTATATCTTCTGTACTGAGCATGGATCACTTTCATAATTTTTTTAAGATTCTAAAGCAAACACAGGAAAGAAATTTTTTAAAAACCTCTAACTACTACCCTCTTTCCTTTATACACATACTAGATAGTATAAGATATTCAAATAACACCAAGTAATAAGCAAAAATAGCTACTCACTAAAGTTAAGAAAAATTATATTTCTGGGATTCAAAATATATACATGCAATTCTTCGGTTATACATTGGCTATACATCAGCTGGAAAAATATTACCTATTTTAATCTAAAAAGATAATATGTGGCCATCCCCCTCCTTCAAAGATTCCTCAGTCATGGTAAACTTAAGCAGCTCCACAAAGGGAAAACAGCTACCCGTGGAGGCGTACCAGGCAGCCTCAGGGTGCCCCCGGTTGTGGGACAACCACATGAAACCTGTCACCGTGCTTCCTCAGGGGACACTGCAGAGGGCTTTGTGATTACTTTACAACACCCTCTTTATGAGAAATTCCTCACCGTTCATAGAATTAGGAGTGGTTTTTCTCCTGCTAAATCTCCTATTAACTGCTGAGAAGTTCAGAGCAGAATTTGTAGCCCAGCAGGAGCAGAGACCCATCATTGACAGCACAGGTTGTGCGTACTGACCACGCTCATCTTTAGCCACATTGCTCCCACCCTCAACGGGGGCTGATACCCTCATTATTTGCTTTGTTTTTTTTTTTTCTCTCAATCTCTCTGTAGTGTGTATATTTTAGAGAATCCAAAATCCTTTCTGAGATAAGAAAGGCCATGAATAAACATATGTACACATTCGGATTCATATTTTAATTGTGAATATGTGAAGCATTGATCTTGGCTGTGTCAGTCATGTTTTTCGTACTATGTCTACCTACTGTAGATAATGATCAACGATTCAAATACGCTACCCTAAATTCTTGTTATTTATCATCTTTGCAGCCCATAAGCCTTAATATGTCATAAACAATTAGTGGCAAAGTCATTTTATATCCAGGGTAACTGCTTCAAGATCTGAATTCAACCATATGATCCCTTTGGCTTTGCTGGACTGATTCACACCTCTTAGAGTGTTAGAATTTACTAGATTGCCCTCAAGAGGAAATAGAACTATTTCCTCCCTCAAGGTACTCCTTGACTATAAACATCCATGGTTTGTTTTCAAAGTTGGAGGTAGGGGAAGAGAAGGGGGCAAGAGCAAGAGGGAAACAGGGAGAAAGAGTAATTTTGGTATAATTCTATCTAATCATAGAAAGACATGTGTAACTATTTCCAGTTTTTGAAAAAGAAAATCAGATGCTAGTTAGGTAATAGTAAAATTACAAAGCATGTTTACCATATTAGTGAGTCAGTAAGTGTTGACATGGGGACTGACCGCAGGAGACAGCATTTTCTTGCAATATTCCAAACAGAAACGAACAACAACAAAAGTGAGTGTGTGTGTGTGTGTGTGTGTGTGTAATAGGGCAGGACCGGCCAGGGGAAATGAGGACCAGAGGACCAGTCAAAACTTGTTGTAACACAAAGCCCTTTTTTTGACTATAAACAAAATAAGGAAAATCCTCGGCTTGATATTCATGAAGAAAATGTTTTCCAAGAAAAATATGGTTTTGATTTTTTAAGCTCTGATGATGACTCCTACATGGAGCTAGATTTATTTCTAACCAGTCTTCATTTAAAATGAATGTTTTTGAAATGCTTCAGCTCACAGGGAATATAAAATTGCGATCTTAAACCACCTTCTTGAGATGTGGCTGAGGAAAGTTTCCAAGAGAAACTGCTGACATTGCAGGTAGTGGCATTTGCTTCTACTTCCAAAGCCTCGCAAGCTGTCCTGTTTTGTTTGGTTTTGTGTTGTTTTTTTTTGGTGGAATCTGCCCCTGACATCAGGGCTCTAGGACAGGTAGTACAAAATGAAATCTCCACACTTAGCATGAGAAGGCAAATCTTGAATAGGCACAACTAAATCGTGTTTCCTAGAATCATAAAAACAGGGTGCAGAGGGAAATTGGAATCCCAGAATTCACACTCAGACATTCAAAGAAAATGTTAAAATATTCCAAGAAAATGTCTAAAGGTATCTTACAGAAAAATGTCACAATCTGTTTTGAGAAGCCGAGAATGAAATGAGCTTAAATCTCCTCTAGCAATTAGAGGCCACAGGCTACATACATAAAGAAGGTGTTGGGGTGATTAGCATCACCTGGCCTAGCACACAGCCCTAGGCACGCCCATCTGCTCTGAGGGTTAGCTAATATTCGCTGTACTATTACTATGGGCCTGGCCCCTTTCTAGGTTTGAGGGACACAGAGATAAGTAAAACTCTATCCTCAAGGCCCTCATAGTCTAGAGAGAGGGGGAAAAAAAAAGACAACCAGTTATTAATGCAACAGGCAACAAACATAGTGACAAAGAGTGTAGATGTAGAAGTCAGATAACCAAGTTCAAATCCTAACTTTGGTCTGTGGCTTATATTGACTGTGTGACTTCAAAAAAGTTAATTTCTTTGCCTCAGTGTTTTATGCACACACACTCACATGCATTATACATTCAGCTACACACACGTCAATACTTCTATGGTGGTTGTGAGAATTAAAATATGTTCATTGCTGGAAACAAAAAGCCTACGAATGGGAGAAGATATTTGCAAATGGCATCCAATAAAGGGTTAGTATTCAAAACATACAAAGAACTTATACAACTCAACACCAAAAAAACAGATAATCCAATCAAAAATGGGCAGAAGACATGAACAGACATTTCTCCCAAGAGACCTCCAGATGGCCAACAGACACATGAAAAGATACTCAACATCACTCATCATCAGGGAAAGGCAAATAAAAACCACAATGAGATGACACCTCACTCCTGTCAGAATGGCTAAAATCAAAAACAAGAAACAAGTATTGGCTAGGAGGCAGAGTAAAAGGAACCCTCGTACCTTGTTGGTGGGAATGCAAACTGGTGCAGCCGCTGTGGAACACAGTTTGAAGATTCCTCAAAAAATTAGAAATCAAGCTACCATATGATTCAGTAATCTCACTACTGGGTATTTACCCAAATAATATGAAAACAATTCTAAGGGATATATGCACCCCTGTGTTTATTGCAGCATTATTTACAATAACCAGCCCAAGTATTCACCAATAGATGGATAAAGAAGTGAGAGGTATGTGTACATATGCACACACGATGGAATATTATTCAGCCACAAAAAATGAGATCTTGCCATTTGCAACAACATGGATACATCTAGAGAGTATTGTGCTAACTGAAATAAATCAGAGAAAGACGAATACCACATGATTTCACTCATATGGGAATTTTAAGAAACACAAAAAAGGAAGAAAAAAATAAACCAAACAAGAGACTCTTAACTATAAAGAACAAACAGGGGGTTACCAAAAGGGAGGTGGTAGGGAGATGAGTGAAATAGGTGAAGGGGATTAAGAGTATACTTACCTTGATGAACTCTGAGTAATGTATGGAATTGTCGAATCACTATACTGTGCACAAATATAACACTGTGTGTTAACTATACTGAACTTAAAAATTTTTTAAATAAAATGTGTTCACTCTAAGAAGATCGCCTTACCCTTAGTAACTGCTATATTTGTTAAATAACTAAGTCATAAAACTTAAACAAGGTACGTAAGAGAACCATGTGTGGCTCTAAGAATGAAAAAGGGATATCTCCACCCTTTCTGAATCTCCATTCAGAAATGGCCTCTCAGAAGATGCCAGGCTGGATCAGAGTCTATATTAACCTCAATAAGAACAAGTCCGAGTTAAATGAGACACATGGACTTTCTTAAGTCCTGAGCCTCATCTGGTCCTGGTGGCTCTGGGTCCCACATGGGGCTCACCTGTACCTGCTGACTGGTCCTCACCCAGACCTGGTGACTGGTATGTGAGGAGTCTGCTCCAGATTTCCCTTCTCCCTCCACCCCTCCCCACTGCACCCTCTCTCAAATCTTCTGAAAATTAAAAAAAAAAAAAAAGAAATCTTCTTGTGGTTATAGACCTAAAATTTAAGGGGATCTTACATCCTCTTCCCTCACATATTCATGTTTGCTCCAAAATAAAAATAATGACTTTTATATCTTCCTACTGAGTAAAATTGATGTTGAGGCCGATGTGCCATGCCTTTCCTGGAGATAGATGTGCCCGGATCTGAGAAGCATGTGGCAGAAAGATTAGAAGATGGAACAGTGTGGAATTATTAGAAAGGATGACATATTCAGAGTCAGTATTAGAGGGAAGCCAGCTGAGTATTTGTGGTTATGGAGCGAATGGAGGACCTCCAAGCCAACGCCATTGGCTATACCAGAAGGAAACTCCATGGCAGGCATGCTCCAAAAAGCTCAGGAACTGCTGTGGGGCAGGGACAGGGAGCCTGCTAGAGACAACTTAGGATGACTTGAAATATCCATGTAAATAGATTCTCTGTACCTTAGCTCTTAGTTTTGAAAGCCCGGCTAAGACTAGAAAGAAAAATTATACTATAGAATTTGGTGCAATTCTAAAAAAGGTAGCAGTTGTGACAGAGCAATTGGATGATGTTCTCAGTGGTTTCTAGATGATCTTCAAACACAGAAACATCGTTTTATTAATACTCTGGGTATGAGGTGTCCTCTCCGACTTTGGCTTGCATTAACCACGCTTACAGAAATATCTAAATACAAAATGGAATGCGAGTTCATCAACTTACCATGAGAAAAAAGACTTTAATCAAATTGGAGTACAAAATAATTACTGAGAAAATGATCTACCAAGCTTTACAAATTTTATTGTATTTAATTCTCAATCTTACAAGGTAGTTATTGAGGAAACTGTTAATGCTCATCACTATCTTCGTACCTCTCTATACTCCTGCCTCCCTTGCAGCTCTACTGGACAATAGAATGTGAGCAATTTTGTGAGTCACTTCTGAGCAGGGTGGGTAAGTACATGATGTACCTTCCCCACGCTCTCTCTTTCCCAAACATGCAGCTGGAAGCAAATGAAATGGTGGCCCACCAGACTAAGAAGAGGAAGGTGTTAAGGAAAAGGACATAACAATGAGATCCAGCCTGTTTGTTACTCTAAATTCACATTCTTAAGGACCAAGTGTGGCCCAGACAGGATTCTGGACCCCCAGTGAGCAGAGAGAGAGAGAGAGAGAAGAAGAAGCAACAGCTAGAACAGACTTTCCACACAGAGAAGTGCCAGAGGTGGAATGGAAAGAAGAACCATTTTGGAGGGGTTGAGAAATGGGGGAGAGGGTGGTTGAAGGAGAAAAGGTCATGTGGCTAAAGGGAAAAAAAATGCAGGGTGTGGGAAGTATTTCCAGGTGATGACAAGGTCTAAGATATGAGGATACCAAGAGTTGGCAGAAATGGAGTAGAGGCTTTTGGAATAGTCAAAGAATGATGAAAAAAGGGTTTGGATGGTAATTAAAATATCAAAATCTTAAACCCAAGCCAAGGCCTTAGGCTTATGAAATCACAAATCCATTCTTTAAAATGTAACATACACAAACACGGACATCTGAGACACTTGGAATCCTGCCGTAGTTTCATTAGTGACTTTCTGCTTCATACCCATGTGTCATCCAGGCTGGTTTGTTTTAAATCCTATAGGACATAGGTTTGATACAAAAATTTAATTCAATATATTTGCCCTTGTCAGCAAGAATAAATCATATGTAAACTGACAAATCTTTGGAACAAATTTAATGACTTAATATTTTGATTTTGAGATATGCAATCGTGAAAACAAAAACTGTGCTATTGTCTTCATCCCAGTGTTTCCTTTTAAATTTTACCAAAGAATATGGGTGATGTTTCACAAATATAATAAAGCCATTCATTCTTTCAAAACAATGTTCTTAACTAGTCCAGACATTTAGCATACTCTATTTTCCAAGTTTGCTACTTTTTTTTTTCTTAAATGCCTCTCCCAGTATTGTTGAGATGGAGAAAGTGAGGAGGAGCTATGTTACTAACTCAGTAACATATGCTCTGCAATATTGCCAGAAAACATGCTAGTGGAGACTTCTTGGCTTATGTCATGGAGCAGACAAAAATTCTATTAATAGCTGACCATCTCAAAGTAAATGGATGAATTTCCACTTGATCAACTGAAACGCTTCGCTTTTTTTGTGCCTAACTTACATAAAGATATATTTACAGACAAAAACCATCAACACTTCCAGATGAAGCAAGCAGAACTATACTAGAAAGGACTATTTCAAAAAAAAAAAAAAGTTCTTCTTTATCCTCTTTTGACTTTGAAATTCCTTTTACTAAGGACAGAAATTATCTTTCATAAAGAAAGGGAAGGCTTGAAAATACTTCTGGAAGAGGTAATATATTGGCTGAAATTTACAAATTTTATTCTAGAACATTCTAAAGAACGGGTTTAAAAAAAAAACACAAAAATTTTGAGCTGGTAGGAAGGGAAAAGAGACCAAAAATATGAAATAAGGTAAAGCCTTGTTGGAGTCACATTTCTAGATTTTTTTTATTTTGACTAATATCTTTATATTTACATACATTTCTCCTTGATTTCTATATCTCTTACCACCTACCAGTCTCATTTATCACTCACTAATGCTCCTCAAAGTCACTGCGGTTCACTATTCCCACTTACATAAAACAGCACTCTAATAGCAACGCTATTTCTTGAAAAATTTCTAAGATACTTAGACCAAAATCGCTATGAAAATGTTAAAATATTATAGTGGCAGGTATGCTGTGGTAAGATTTATTGCAAGGTCAAGGCCCCCCAAATAGGTGCTCCATTTGAAACTCCTTTCTTTTGTGTTTTTAAGATTGCTGCCCCATGACCTCAGGTCCAGTTCCCCAGAACCATCTGACGTGCCCTACCTCAGTGCTGACCAATCCTGTTGGTGACACTTTAATGTAAAAGAGACAAAAGATACAATCACATGCCAGAAGAGAAAGGAGGATTCTGGGTAGGCGAACTGTGCCCTACTTTTTCGGATGTAATTTATTGTTCATGTGAGTTAACGTGTGGGGTGGGTGTTGGCAAGGGTATGCGACTAGATGCGTGTGACCTGGGCACAGGCATGTTGAGGTGGCTCTGAGTCTAATATCAGCACAGCACACTGGAGACTGCATCAGCCCAGTCTTCCTTCTGGGTCCTCCTCTTTTTACTTCCTTTCATGATGCGCGTAACTCTGGTTCTCTCTCAAGGACTGTCTTATAATTGGCGAATTCACTGACGATCGGGTAATAAGTAGGCGACCTTGAGAACTAAAGCACACCCTGACCATTCTCTTTCAATTTTGAATATGAGGAGTAATGGAAAGGAATAAGGCAAAAGACAAAATGACTAAAGTGCGTATTCAGAGAAAACATTTCCTAATGGTGAGGTACTCCTCAACTAAGTCAAATAATCTACCAAAATGATGCGCGTGCACGCGCGCACACACACACACACACACACACACACACGGTCCTACCCCTTCCCAGTGTTGAGACTGATCCTCCGTGGGTGAAGTCACCTCAGTAAAGGATTCATCCTAATTCACTTGTGCCTCTAAATGAATGTTTCAGACTCCTATATTTGAATTACCCAGATAATCAGCTCACGTTTTCACTTTACTTTGCACCTATAACACATTCTAACACATGATTTTACTTTTCTATTCTTTTGGTCACAATAACATAATGTACGTGATATTTCAGAGTACCTTTGACTTTGTCCAAAAAATTTTTGACATAGCCTCCAGGAAGCCTTCTAAACTACTTCTATGACTCCGTGCCTGGGATCATGAGTCCTAAAGTATTTGTTACTATTTCCTGAACATCCCTAGATAGTCTTTAACTGTGAAAGATGCCCTCAGTGTGGCTGCACATCCTCTGTTCACGCTTTAGAGTGGACCACAGAACCTACCCTAAGACGTAAAGACAATGCACTTTATAAGTTCTGGAGCTCTTTCTCCTACTTTTGTACACAGAACAAAAGGTTGTCTTTATCCCCCCAGAAACTATAAATTTACCATTTCCTTCTTCCTCCTCTTCTCTTTTAACTATATGGAATTTTATAATTTTCTTATGCTGATATTTAATCCTTCAGAATTCCCAGTCTGTCTCACGCGGTTGAGCAGAATGTTCTGCATTTTTGTATATTATGCCTCATTGGGCAAGTAATCAACCAAAATAGGCATTTATGATAGATTTAAAGTTCGCTTGTTTTAAGTAAACACACACACTCAACTTTGTTGTAAGCCAGACTTCTAAATGTTCACCAAGAGTTTTACACTAAAAATAGACCATCAGAAAAAAAAAAAAAAAAGAAAATCTTGCGACACCCGTGTCCTCTAGCCAGGGCTGTCAGAAAAGGCAGTGAGATCGAACTCGAAGGGAGTCAGAGCCACACAGCAGAGAGCTTGAAATCACCGGGACCATCATACGTAAAATTGGACCTTCTAGGTAACTGAGCAAATCGTCTGAAGAAAGAACTGTGAACTCATTGAGGGAGTTAGCGCACGGCCCCCACCCTGCACCCAGCACCGTGTGGCTGGCCCAGTGCAGGCTGGCCAGCGGGGGAGAGGGGGGAGGGGGGCAGCGGGGGGACCCAGTAGGGGCCCAGGTACCTTGAGGCTCCAAAGGAGACTCCATCCCCATAGGAGAAACAGCTGGGGAACCTGGAGGCAGTGCAGCAGGTGCAGCACCCAGAGGTGTCACGGCAAGGGCACAGCGGGGAGGGGGTCAAGGGGGGGTCTGACAGCAGCGTCCAGGGAGACCAGGGGGGGCGCCATGCCAGATGCCACAGGAGACCATCCAAGACGCTCTCTACTTACAGCCCCCTCACCCCAGGCTGCAGCCCTCCTGGCAAGCCACCGTGCCCTCCTCCCCGCCCCTGAGCCCTCTTCATTCCTCCTCCTCTTCTCTCCTTCCAGCCTCTTGGCTCTTCCTCCTGCCCCCTCCCCTGCCTTCTCGTTTCTTTCTCTGCCCACACACATGGTCCCCGGGGCCTGGAGATGGGGGCAACTGGAGGCACCTGGGGTAGGATCAGCCTTCTCACAGCTGCTGTCACTCGTGCACCCGAGAGATTGTGGCATCGGGCCTTCCTGCAAGTGATAGACGCATCCCCGCAAGCCCCCTGCTCTGGACTTGGGTGTCCCCACCACCATCCATGTACTGAAGCCCCGACGCTCCAGCCAATGCTGGTTAGGAAGTGAGACCCGCGGGAGGTGATTGGGCTTAGACGGGGTCATGGCGGGGCTCCACCCTCGGGAGCGCCTCTAAACTTAAAAGGATCCTTATGAAAAGGGGAAGAGATGCCAGAGTGTTCTCTCTCTCCCTCCCTCCCTCTCTCTCTCTCTCTCTCTCTCTCTCTCTCTTTTCTCTCTCTGTTTTCAAATAAGACGCAGTCAGGAGGAGGTTCCCACCAGGAGCCAAGCCTGCTGGTACCTTGAGCTTGGACTTCGAGTCTCTGGAGTCGTAAGAAACTAGATTCCCGTTGTTAGGCGCCCGGCCCGTGGTACCTTGTCAGGCACCGGCCCTGACCCACACCTCTGGCCCCCACTTCTCGAGGCTGCAGCTTGGGCCGGGGCGAGGGGAGGCCTAGCTTGCCGGTTAGGGGTCAGTCAGCTGCTCGGCCTCGGTCTCTTCCAGCCAAGCCAGCAGCCACCTGGAGGTTCAGACTCCCTCTGAGGTGGGTCTCCCCTCCCTCGCGCCTCTCTCTTCCCTCCCAAGGTGGGGGCTTGGGCGTAGGGCAAAGGTCACACATCTCCAAGGGCAAGGGGAAGGGAAGGTTGAGCCCAAGCTGGCCTCCTCAGAGCTGTCCCCTGTACCTCCCGGTCATACCCTGCAGGTGACACTCAGGGTCAGGTGTTCTGGCAAAGTGGGAGCCCCAGGGGCCCCTCCTCCCGTCAGCTGGCCCTGTCACCCTGTGCAGTCTCTCTACCTCCTCCTCCCACGGTGCCTGAGAGAGGCCTGCGCTGGGGGTCCTCCCTCGCCGCTGCCACAGCCTTAGCGGGCCTACGCTTTTTTGTTTTTCTTTTTTTTTTTTTTTTTTTTTGGTTTTTAATTGAAGCATAATTGACGTACAAGATCCTACTAGTTTCAGGTGTACGTCACAGTGGTTCAATATCTGTACGTAGCTAAGTGATCCGCGTGGCACATCGAGCTTTCCTCTCTTGCTACGCAAAATGATCACAACGCTGTTGACAGCGTCCCCCGTGCTGTACTTTATACCCTCATGACAGTCCCCTTCACCGATCCCACCTGCCCTTCTGGTCCCTCCTCCCCCTGGTAACCAACGGTTGGTTTCCTGAATCTATGACTGTTTCTGTTCTGTTTTGTTTGTTCATTTATTTTTATTTATTTTTATTTTTTTAATTTTATTTATTTTTTATTTTTTTTATTTTGTTTTTTTAGATTCCACATGTAAGTGAAATCACATGGTATTGTCATTGTGTGACTCATTTCACTTACTTTAATGCCCTTTAGGTCCATCCACGTTGCCACAAATGGCAAAATTTCGTTCTTTTTTGTGGCTGAATAATATCCCATGATACCCATCACGTCACACCGTCTTTATTCCCGTCTGTCAGTGGACACTTGGGCTGCTCCCGTATCTTGGCTGTTGTAAATAATGCTGCAGTGAACCTCAGGGTGTATGTATTTCTTTGAACTGGTGTTTTCATTTTCTTTGGAGTGGAATTTTCATTTTCATTTTCTTCTAGAAGTGGAATTGCTGGATCTTATGGTGGTTTTATTTTTAACCTTTTGAGGAACCTCCATGCTGTTTTCCGGAGTGGCTGCGCCAACTGCCGTTCCCACTAACAGTGTAGGAGGGATCCCTTTTCTCTACACCTTCTTCACCAACACATGCTATTTTTGTCTTTTCGCTAATAGCCATTCTGACGGGTGTGAAGTAATATCTCATTGTGGTTTCCGTTTCCCTTTCCTGGATGATCAGTGACGTCGAGCATCTTTTCATGTACCTCTTATCCATCTGTACGTCGCCCTTAGAAAAATATCTATTCAGATCTTCTGTCCATTTTTCAACTGGATTTTGTGGTTGTTGTTGTTATAGTAAATTGTGTAAGTGCAGGCCTCTGGTTTCAATTGCTGCATCAAGGCATGTAAGAACTTCTGGAACTTTCCAAATCCTACACAAACTAAGGGATTTTAGGGATTCTCTATTTCACCCTCTCTGTGCTTAAATGCTCCATCTTTGGCCATTTCTACTTTGCTGCCTGGATGGTTCCATATTGGATATGATGATTCTTTTAGAAGGCTTGACATTTTCCCAGTCTGCATCTAAGGAAACTAGAAACAAAACTCTGTTCTGGGAAATACCACCCTCCCCCCGCCCCCCAAAAAAAAAAGGGTAGGGTTATTTCTAACTTGCTCTCTCCTTTGGACATGAAGGTATGAGGAAAAACTCAGAGCCCACTTATTTGACCGTTATCTCCCTTCCTCCTCCTGTGCTCTCCTTTCTCTCTTTGTCCTGGGTGTGTGTGTGCACATGCGTGTGTCTGTCTCTCCTCCCACCTCCCCCCACTCACAGCTTCCTAGAAATGAGAAGTATTATCTACTTTCTCTTTTTTTTTTAATTTTATTTATTTATTCATGAGAGACACACACAGAGAGAGGCAGAGACACAGGCAGAGGGAGAAGCAGGCTTCATGCAGGGAGCCTGATGTGGGACTTGATCCAGGGTCTCCAGGATCATGCCCTGGGCTTAAGGCGGTGCTAAACCGCTGAGCCACCAGAGCTGCCCTACTTTCTCTTCCCGTTGGGTGGGAAACACTGTCACAATTTCCTTCAGAACTTCTTTGATACTGTCTTTTCCAGCCCTGGGAAATAAGCCGTAATGGTGAAGGGTGGAAAAATTTAAATTATATCAGTTCTTTAAAGACATTCCCATTGATTACATACTTATGAGGTAAATTTCTCTCTACTCAGTGGTGCATAAATATGAAATGATCTTTTTCCTAATCCCTGCTGTGATATTGTGATTTATAATAAGAAATATATAATTTCGTCTTGTCTAATTCCTGGCACGGAGTTCCTAAAGCCCTTGGAGTTTCTTGAGTGTTGGGAGCCATAAAGATGGGTTTTATTACATTAATGGTGACTTTGGGAAAGCACGTCTGGATGGGGCTAGTTACTAGGGGAACCAACCGTGTGATTAGAGGATTAGAAGATTGGAACTTTTAGCACCCACGCCCTACTTCCAGAGAGGGGAGAGGGACTGGAGGTTGAATCTATCACCAATGGCCAATGATTTAATCAATCATGCCTATATGTAAGGAAGCCTCCATAAAAACTCAAAAGAATGGAGTCGAGAGCTTCCAGAACCAGAATGCTTCTGTGTGCCGCTGTGCTGGGCTCCAGAGTCTACAGAAGTTCTTTTGTCTAGGACTCCACCCTAGGTCTCTCTTCGTCTTTTAACTCATATGTTTTAATATCCTTTGTAGTAGACCAGTAATCTAGTGAGCAAACAGGTTTCCTGAGTTCCGTGGTCCACGCTAGCACATTATCTGAACCCAAGGAGGTGCTTGTGGAAAACTCTGATTTGTAGCCGTTGGTCAGAAGCACAGAGAACAATCTGGACTTGTGATTACCATCTGAAGTGGGGACAGCCTTGTAGGACTGAGCCTGTGGAATCTGATGTCATCTCCAGGTAGATAGTGCTAGAATTGAGTCGAATCGTAGGACACCCAACTGGTGTCCAGAGCATTGCCCGGCGGTGTCAAGAAAACCCACACACTGGAATTAGTGATCAGAATTGTCCCTGCCTTCACCTTTAGAGTTTCCTTCACTACCACTCCATTGCATCCCGGGCAGATTGTATCACTTCGTATAAACTTTTGGTTATTAAAAAGGGATCATCTAAAACTTCAATTTCGAGCTCTATATAAATTTCATCTCCTCCATAGCCCACCTCTCCAGAGAAGGTAGGAGTTGGGACCTTGACTATTTGTAGTGAAATGGGGTTGGAAGGGGTCTTGGCTCTGAAACGCCCCTTCTTTCCTGCCCCAGGCCTGGGTCCTCTCAAGTATGGGAATCAGGAAGAAGGGGAAGGAAAGGGAGAGCTGTAACCCTCCCTCTGTTGGCTACTCTGCTTCTCCAATGAAGCTGAGTGTGCACGCCAGGATCTGAAGTCTCTTGGGGAGCACATGTGAGATTTAGTCATAGAGGTCTCCCCACAACACCGCACCCCATAGGAAGGATTCAGCTCTCAATGGACCCTCCCACTTACCCCCTCAACTACCTCAGTAATATACCCCAAGTCACGGTGCACTGTCGTGCAGGGGTGGGTGGTGTGTGGAAGGGGCAGTGGGGAAGGGGATTGTATAGTAAGGTAACTAAAGAACAGCTGTCTTCCATATGTCCTCTTGTCCTAAGGGATTTCGCGCACCCTGGCCATGACACATAATGGATGGGCAAACTGTTCCATTGTCACCTCTTCCACCTTGCCAGCCAGCTCTCCCCAGTTTCTGTCTTCTCTGCTCTAGAAGGAATGGGCAGCCCAGCAAGTCTGCTCTCTAAGCAGAAGTCCCCAGAGGCAGCCCCTAAAAGCCATTGTCTTGCATCCTCTTTATTCTCTTGGCAATGCCAGTCAGAAGACTCTCACCAATGGAAAGAGGAGAAATTGCCCAGCCCAGTCCTTGCCTGGCTTTTTTTATAGACCAGTAAGTGGGTACTAAGGACATATACTCGAGGACTGATGCTCAGTGCTTTAGCCCCTTCAGAAAATTTGGAGAAAAATTGTCAGACCCCAATTACTGCTTTTAGTTCTGGGCCTTACTGCCAAACAGAGGTCACCCCACCGTCCATATAATTGGATTTCCCCTATCATGCTGGAATCCATTTCTTCCTAATTCCTTGAAAGCAGATAGATTCACTTCCCTAGATGGATGCAATGGGTTCTGGCCTGCAATCCCTGAGCTGTGTCACATGATATTGCAAGGTCCCTTCTAAAGACCATGTGCTTGCGTGAAAACAAGGAAAGAAGCAAGTTACATTTATGAAACTGGGGAGATGATTAAAACTATGTCATTGTCCTTATTTCTGAGGGGATTCAAAGGGTTTTTTTTTTCTCTAAAGTTGATTTTTTTTTTTAAAGTTGATTTCTTATTGACCAAATACTTATTTTCCACAAGTTAGCAATAATTGAATCATGCATTTCACCCTTCTTGTACTCTCCTCTCCAACTTTGTATTTTTTTTTTCCAACTTTGTATTTTGATCAGTGTCTTTCCTGCCAAAATAGTTCCTACCAATTTGGCCACCATATATGCTATTTTTCATTTTAGATGCATTTGATCGGAGGAGGATTTCGATTTTATGACTATTCCAATATGCAAAGCTCTGGTGACATCTAGGAATCTTTGCCCTGAAAGGTTTTTGGATGTGTATGATTAGGTAACCTACATTTTTAAAGGAAAAAAAAAAAAAGTACTTGTTAGAACTTTGCAGAAGCATCAATTTAATAGTAAAATGCTGCCTCCTTCTGGATATATTGTATTAGGCACGATAAGCCTGTAAGACTGCTACAGACGGACGTACACCATTGTACGAGCAAACATTCTTTTAAAGAATTAGAGCGCTACATTTTTAAATTAAAAAATGAAATTAGAGGACTCGAGTAGATCTTGAAAGACCACCTAGAGTCTGCCTTTGGGGCTGTAATACACCTAAACTACTTATCCGAACTAGCTGATTTGGTCATCTGACTTTCTTTTAAAGATCTCTGAACAGTAGCTGAGAAAGCACAGAATAGATGACAAACTTGCAAGTAGAATAATTTTCACTTTTACATTAGGCTACCTTATCTAACATTCCGTTGGCATGGTCATTTATGCATGCACAAATTCTCGTACTACATACTTGGGGAGGTGTGCGTGTGTGGATGTGAATGAATGCAATGACGGGCCTAAGTGTTCTCGTCTTAATCCTACAGCCTGTAGTCATGGGACTTTTGCCACCTACCCTGAATCCTAGTCTTCTTATCGTTCTACCGAGGATAATAAACTCATTGTTCCCAACCTCAAAAACACTTTGTGAGGCCCAGTGAAATCCACAAAGCACCTGTGAGGTATTAAACCCATTTGTTATCTTTAAGGTCTTAAATGGTCACATGCCCGAAGTGAAAGAATAGAACCAGATTTCTGATCAACGAGAAGAAAAACATGTAACGATGTCCTATTTATTACATCACCACAGCTAGTTTGGTGACGCTCAAATCAATCCACTCTCTACTATCTGGAGTGCAGACTGGAAAACAAGGTTAGAGATAACCCCAGGCCACACTGTTACAAAAGTGAATTCTACTGTCCGTTCTCCAGGGTCTACCCAAAGATGATACGCTCAGGAACCCAGAGCTCAGCGTCATCCTTGGGTCAACTCCACCCGCAACCCTAGCCCAAGATGATCAAGGGTTACCTGTGCCCTGGTTCTATTAAAGGGACTTGCATGATTCTCCAAGGATGCTTCAACCGAAACAGTGTTAACCAAAACCCAACCCAACTGTGAGACCAAAGGGCACTAAACATTCTGATTCCTAGTCAGCCTCTCAGTAGTGGGTATATGAGTTAGCCACTCTGTGCCTCAATTCTGTCTCTAAAATGGGTATTAAAATAGTATCTACTTCATCAGGTTGTTGTGAAGGTCAAATGGGTTAATACAAGCAGCGCACTGGACCCCTGTTAGTCCAATACATGCTAGATGCTGTTACTGCCACCACCGTGATGAACGTCACACCGATGTGCATGTCTGTGCCGTTCATTCATTAATAAATGCTGTGTCTCTCTCCTAGCTCTTCAACTTTCTAGACTGAAGATTGATCTTTTAAATTCTCTGGCCATCAATATTTAGAATTTTGTTCTTCTATCGGCTACCTGACATTACAGATATACTTTTTATTTCTCAATTGCAAAGTAATAAATTATAATTACTGGTGTTATTTAACGACGTAGTAGCCTAGCTGGGCCACAACTCCGTTTCACAGCCATACAAACAGAGAAAGCTGGCATAAGAGTCGGGACTTGGGCACGTTTCAAGCTGTGAAACCTTTTTTTTTTTTATGATGTGGAAATATTCTAGTTCCATTTCAGTCCAAGAGCAGAAGCAGCTATAATATCTCCGACTCAAACACTATTTAGTAAATCGCCCTGAGAAAAATATTCAAAGGCACCAGAAACCATCTTGATTGAAGACTAAAAAGACACGTGGCCACTAGATGGCATTTGAATTACCTAAGCCGTTCCAGCTCACACTTGATCTATGTGAAACCTTAATCGGTTTGCACTTGGCTCAAGCACTGGCGATTCATATATTTTGACACTGTGGAAACTCTCAGGAGTTGGCCGAGTCAACGTTTAGGAACATCTCCAGTAGGTTCTTCAGATACAGATATAAAATCCTTTTGGGGTTAAGAAAAGAGGAGTAATTTTAAATTTCTGCCTAAAATCTTTAGATCGGGTTGTTGTTGTTGTTTTTGTTTTGTTTTGTTTTGTTTTTTGTAAACTATTGAGGGTAAGATTGAGAGACTGGATGACTTACGTCTTTTCAATTCACCTCTGTGACACGATGTATTAATAACGACAGAGCAGCATAATCCACGGGCCGCTTGCCTCAGCTGGCCACAGGAACCTCCCAGCCTGGCCTCTACCACTTGACCAGCTCTAGCAGCCTCATCATATCTGTCATTTCCTTTTCAGTTAATTCCTAGGAAAGGCCAGCCATGGACGAGCGAAACATCCCAGAGGAGGAAGAAATAGAACCTAATCTTCACTGAATAAAAAGGCTGTTAAAAGAAAGGAGAACAGGTCAGTTATTTTTTCATCTCTCATGAGGATATTAGTAGAGAAACCTTTCAAATTTCAACTGCTGACACTTCTAGATAACCATGAAGATGAAATAAAATAGGTACTAAAATAAACTACAACCTAAATGTGTGCAGGTCCTTTCCATGTGACAGAGGAGACCCTTCTAGGTGGGGAGGTTTTGCGCAGAGACACCGAGGAGGTGGTAAAGGATGGTCTCTAGCTCTCCTGGGTTTCAGAAAGCACCGGGTCAGATTTCCAGCCGACGGCTCGAATTCAAGCTGCCCGCTAGATGGCCCTAGGACCTACCGGGGTCCTTTAAGCCGAGGACCGTTTGTTCCGGCAAAGCAATAAAGTACTGCGGATTCAACTACAGGTGTGATTGAAGGAGGCCTCTTCTAAGGGAAACCTGTGCAGTGATTGTCTAAAACATCTAATAACAAATTATTAACTTACCTAAAGAGATGGAGAGTTGAACCCCTGCTATCTTTACTGTCTCCCAACCTACACTCCCTTTAAAGACCAAGAACAAAAGCAGAATTGTAAATCCATAAGGAAGTGAAGAAGAGGGAAGATAAGAACAGCAGACCAAGGCACATTTCTAGGAAGGTGACAACCCAATGGCTTAATGTGGCTGGTCCGGGAAAAAGCTGAAACTCAAGCACCAACAGAGGGGGAACCAGTGAGAAGGAAGTCTATCCCACCTAAAGGGGCGGGGAGGGGGGAGTGCTCAGAAATCAAACGTGTCCCCCTGCCCTGGCCCAAGAAGGCAGGGGCAAGGAGTGAACGGAAAACAAAATAAAATTTGGGGAACTATGCATCTTGGTCTGCAGACCTCTCAGCCCCTTTGCCTGCTCAATTCCCAGATAGGTGGTCAGTCCAGGCTGCTGTGCTCTCTCCACGGCCAGAGAGTGGTGGGTCCTTCTGTGGTCCAACACTGGGGAAAGGCCTCTACAAACTGATTCACTCCAGGCTTGTTAAACCTCCACTGAAGCTCACCACTCATCAGGCTTTCCCCTTCCCATCAAAATCAGTTTTTTTCCATTCTGGCTCTTAGATACAGATAGACAGCCAAGAATCACCACACATTTTAGGAAAGTTTCCGACAGAAGGGACAGAGACCAGACAGGTGAGGGGAAGGGAGCAGAACTTAGAAGAAACAGAGATAATGGAGACAACAGAAGAAAATTTCAAAGAAACTAGTATCCTTCTAAAAAAGAAGAAAAGTTATTGGACCCATAACATAAAAAGAGGTGACATTAAAAGTTGTTTTTTTTTTTTTCAAAGAGAAAGAAGCAATCAGAGAAAAAGAAGGTTTTGGAAGTTAAAAGTATAATAACCAGGATGAAAACCATTTCAATAGAAAGGTTAGAAGAGAATCTTAAGGAAACTGCCCATTAAATAAAACAGAAAGCAAAAGAAGAAGAGGAGGAGGAGGAGGAGGAGGAGGAGGAGGAGGAGGGAGAAAAGGCAAAATAATAGGAACATTAGGAGGTAAATCTAGTCTAACATGAGACTAATGGAAGTCCTAGAATGAGAAATGAGAATAAGCCAAAAGGAAGAAATTATTGAATAAATATGAAAGAAATGGGTAAAAGGAATGAGTTTCCTTATTGAAAGCATCTACTTAGGACCCAAGTTATTGAATTAGAAAAAAAAAAATCTACAGGCACCTGCGTGGCTCAGTCAGTTAAGTGTCCAACTCTTGTTTCTACTCAAGTCATGAACTCAGGGTCCTGGGTTCGAGCCCTGCGTCAGGCTCTGCACAAAGCATGGAGTCTGCTCGAGATTCTCTCTCTCCCTCTGCCCCTCCCTCCTCTCTCTCTCTCTCTCCCTCTCTTTAAATAATTTTTTTTTAAATCTAAGGCATATCACTGTACAACTTTAGAACATAAGGGATGAAGAATTAATCCTAAAAGCCTTGGGGCTATAGTTACAAAGAACAAGTAATCAGAACATGCTGGGTACCTCTACAGTGGAAACTAGAAGCTAATAGAACAATGCCTTGGAATACCAAGGATAAATCATCTTTACACCTAGAATTCTATACCCAACCAAACTCTCAATAGAGTTTGAAGGTGGAAAATAGGTCTTTTCAGACATGTAAGTCCTCAAAGAACCTACCTCCAATGCACCCTTCCACAAGAAGCTACTGGAAGATGTTTTCTACCAAAACAAGGGAGTAAATCAAGACAGAGGGAACCTGAGATCTAGGTTCTCATGGAACCCAACCTAGGAGAGAGGTGATGAGAATTCTTGGGTGGTGGTGACAGGAAGCACCAGGAGAAAGCTGTGTGGTCAGGCTCTAATAGCATCTAGAAGAAAAAAAAATGGCATTAAGAGATTTTCTCATTTATTTGACCTTGCTGAGGGGCACTTTTCTCTTGAAAATTATGGACATGGATTAGTAATAGAAACATTGAAAACTAAGCAAATTTTTAAAACAAGGTAATGTGTGGTCCTTCATTAAATCATTGATCTAAATATTTTTTAAGATTTTTTAAAAGATTTATTTCTTTATTTATGATAGACATAGAGAGAGAGAGGCAGAGACACAGGAGGAGGGAGAAGCAGGCTCCATGCCGGGAGCCCGACACGGGACTCGATCCCTGGACTCCAGGATTGTGCCCTGGGCCAAAGGCAGGCGCTAAACCACTGAGCCACCCAGGGATCCCTTTTTTAAAGATTTTATTTATTCATGAGAGACACACAGAGAGAGGCAGAGACACAGAGGGAGATGCAGTTTCCCTGTGGGGAGCCCGATGTGGGACTCGATCCCAAGACCCCAGGGTCACGACCTGAACCAAAGGCAGATGCTCAACCATTGAGCCACCCAGATGCCCCTAAGTTTTTTTTTAAAGACATAAAGTCATTACTAGAATGGTTGGGGAAATTTGAATAGGAAATACATATTAGAAAATACTGTGTTGATGTCAAAATTTTTAAGTATGCTAAAGGCTGTGATTATTGTGGTTACGTGTATGTAAAATCACCAGTATGAGTGATAGAGAAAAGAGGCTACCTAAGGAAAAAGACTTTTCACCAAAAAAAAAAAAAAAAAAAAAAGTGAATGAACATTTCCAGGTGGAAGGAAGAGCACTCCTGGCCAATGTCATTTGCTGGAAGGCCCAGGGCCAAGATGAAGCATGACTGTCTTCCAGTCATTCAACAAACATTGGGTGAGGGCCTCCTGTGTGTTCAGCACAGTTCTTAGTGAAATTACAGCAGTAAACGAAGTAACAGAACCCTCCAGGCACAGCAAAATCCCTGCAAAAATGTTCCGAGGAGAAGCACATCCAGGTCTGTTGAAAGAACAACTGGAAAGCCAGAGTGGCCAAGGAGAGAGCAGCAGGAGAAGCTTCCAGAGCTCTAGAGATGTCAATCCAGGGAGGCTCTGAGGACATGATATGGATTTTGGCTTCTAATCAGAATTTATTGTGTAGAGGAATGAAATAATACGCTTTAGGTCTTAAAAAGATCCCTGTGGCTTCTGTGTTGAGAATAGACTATAGGAGGCCACGGGTTCAAGCAGGGAAACCAGTTGGGAGCCACTGCGTCCCCGCGGCTGTGATGGGTCAAGGGAGGTGAGATGTGAGAGTTAACCAGTAAGCGCAGGTTATTATGACCTTGACGTGAACACATTTGGTACGTGGCGGGGTGAAACGTGGTTTGAGTTGGGCCCATGAAAGAATGGGAAAGGTGGAGCTAAAGGGATGTTGAGGTATTTGCTAGAAGGAGGGGGGGGGGGGGATGAAGCAGCAGCTGGAGGAGATGTAAAATCAAAGGACAGATTTGTTTCTTTTGCAATTGGACAAAGTATAAATGGATGAAAATAATCCATCAGCTGATCATTGATAATTGTTGACCTTGGGCACAGGCAAAGCCCTGTCCTCAGCTGGGAGCAGGTCAGTCACCCACAGGCACAGAGGGCAGCGCATCCCCTCAGGCACACGTGAGCAGCTGTGGGGCCGAAAGCCTCGGTGTCCTATTCCGGTTGCTTCTCTTTGCTTAAGAAAATGGAAAAGCTTAAGGGTGGGAGGGGTCCTGGGGGTTGGAAAGAGGGAGGGTGTAGCAACCAGTCATGCAGTAGAGTGCGCCCTTCGTCCAGAGGGTGTAGGAGGGGGAGAACATTCCCGAAGGATGTGTGGTTGTCCAACAGGATCCCGGTTGTCCTGGGGCTGGAGCCCTGCGCATAGAGGAGGGCGGCCTGCAGGTGGGCGGGTGGGCAGGTGGGCAGGTGGGCAGAGTTCCGCAAGGCAGATCCTTGGTGACTAACCATGGACGTGGAGGCGGGACGGAAGGGCCCCAGGAGCCCATGTGAGGGCGCGCAGAGGTGGGGGAGGCTGAGGGGGGTCAGGGTGGGCCCGGGGCCCTGCTGGCCACTGGGGGAGGCGCCACCTGCCCGGGGAGGCCAGTGGGGCGCACCTCCGGGGGCGCAGGATGCGGGGAACTTGGCACAGGGCAAGCGTGGCCACAGGTCAGCACAACAGAGCAGGTACAGGAAGCACCTGGGCACCCCACAGGGGCCCACGACCCCCTGGGTGGCAGAGCTGGGGACCTGGGGGCCGCCTCCTGGGGGAGGGGACCCCTGGAGCTCTGCTAGCCCACACTTGGGGCCCATCAGGCCACTGGCCTAAACGGGGATTGGCGGGTGCCCTTCGGAAGGGCTGCCTAGAAAGCTTCAGGGCACCGGCTCTCTGCACTGAGCCCGGTCGGGCCAGATCCGGGGTGACTCCACAGCCCAAGGCCCAGGGACGGAGCGTGACCTGCAGGTGCATGAGCCGCGGGGGTCGGGGTGCCCAGGGACCTGGGGTGCAGGGTCGTCAGGAGTCGCGGGTCACAGCAGGGCTGGGAACGCCTGCCGGCTGCCCAACTGCAAGCCCAACCTGCCCAAATACCCGCCGACGGCAGAGCTGGAAGCCGGGAGGGTTGGGGCGCCCTGGGCAGGGTCCCTGCCCCCCAGTAATGGACCCGGGACACGGCTGCAGACGCCCACAGCTCCGGCCCACAGGCTGCGTCCTCGGGGACTGACTGGCGCCGGGTTCAGCTGCTGCCACGGAGCAGTTTTCTGGGGTGCACCCCTGAGGCGGGCGGGGGTAGGCCTGGGCTCCACACACCCCAGGGTAGCCGGTGGGCGCCTGCAGCTCCTGGCGGGCTGCTGAGGTCAGGGCGGCGGGGACCGGGGCAGGGCCCAGGGGCGCGGGCCGGCGTGTGGGGCGCCTGCACCTGCCTCTCCTACCCACACCTGCCGGCGGAGCTGGGGGACAGAGCGGTGCCCTGCAGGGCGCGGCCGAGCAACAGGCGCCTGGGCCCCACCCGGTGTCCGGGCACAGTGTGGACTCCCCGGGGCCCGCGACGCTGCCGGCCCCTGCGGTGACGGGGACAGGCCAGAGCCCGCAGGCCTGCCGAGAAGGTGCAAGCCGCGCAGGCATCGGCCTCCTTGCGGGCCGGTCTCCCCACCGTGACGCTGCGAGCGGGCCAGGCTGTGGTGTAACAAGGCCTTCCTGGGGGACCCTGGCGGGGGGCATAGTCGCTTAAGCATCAGACTCTTGATTCTGACTCAGGTCTCGGTCTCAGGGTTGTGAGATCGAGCCCTGCCCTGGCCGAGGAGCCTGCTAAAGATCCTCCCTCCTGCTCCCGCCCCCTCTCTCCAGAGTGCTCTGCTTTCTCAAAAAAAATTGCTGGGACCCCTGGTGGCCCGAGAGCCGTGGACCCGCTGGGCCAGTCCCAGTGGGGACAGATAGTGGCCCCTTGCAGCTGCTGCCTCAGGGTGCTTTCTGGAAGTGGCCCCTCTGTAGGAACCCCAGGCAGGTGCCCAGGGGGACCCCAGGTGCGTGCATCCACCATGGGTGGGGGGAGCCGGCTGCTGAGGCCCCGGAGCCTTTGGGGGGTGGCCTGCAGCTCCTGCTCCAGGTGACTGTTGCGGCTGGGCCGCCTGCACCCTGGAGCCCAGCAGCTGCTGGAGCTGAGCCTCCGCTTCCCCGGGCCCGCAGGCGGGGCAGCCGGCACAGGGCAGGGCACCAGGGGCCTGGCACAGGCCGCGGCCCTAAGAGGCCGCCCAGAGGAGCCGCCGGCCGGATGCCAGCCCTTAGACAGCCGGCTCTCTTACTAGAAAAAACACATTTATTTGGAAATAGGGGAATGGCAATTCCGGCCACCCAACCTATGGCAAGCCACAGGCAAGACTGAAGAGGCCAAGGAAAGGCCCGCTTGGGTGGGTTTTAGGAGGAAGTGGGGAGGGAGACCAACAAGACTGAGCTGTGACGGTTCCCCGCTGGCCGCCCGCGGTGCGTGTGGGGAGCTGCGGCAGGGAGACCGCCTCATGCTCCTCCATAAAAGCAGGAGATAAAATTCTCGTGTGGACGTGTCCTCCCTCGTGGAGAAAAGATTTGTCTTGGGCTGGTTAGGCAGGCCGTGAGGAGCGCGCACCCCCCCACCCCACCTCCGGCCTCTGAAATGAGGTTCTCTTTACTCACTTTCCCACCTCCCCCTCTTGGTTCCGATCTTTTCTTGAAAGCATTGCTGATCAAGAGTCAGGCTCTCCGCAGTTAGTGGTTTGTCCCACCCCCACCCCCACCCCCACCCCCACCCCCACCCCGGTGCCAGGAACAACCTTCCCTGGTTGTCCTATCCTCCTCTGGAGGGAAAGTGCACTGATTGGAAACCATCAAGGCCACGTTTGAGTACCACGGACGGGAAGGAGGGAGAACTTGCAGGCATCTTCCACCTACTGGCTCTCTTCTCAGGGGCGTAGGCCTTAAAAGTCATCCCCAAGCACTGAGCCTGCGTCACCCTATTTGGTGCATGGCTTCTGCAGAGATCTGACAGGTGACAGGTACAAAGTTTAAAACTGATGATACAAAATAAGACAAAGAGCAGCATAATGACTCCAGTTAAATAATAATCCAAAACCAAGAGCCCAAAGCCAAAGAGGTGAGCAGCTACATAAACGACCACGGATCCTTAGGTGGAGCTTGTTGGAGCCAATATGCTTATTCTCTAATTTTATGCGATAAAGGTTCTCCTTCCCCGGGGGAGTTTTTCCAGGCGCAACACACAGGTACTTAATGTTGCCCAACACCTTGTTGAGCAAGTAAATCAAGGGCTGTGCGATTATTCAAAATTACTTTAACCAGTTGAGTCAAGCGATCCTTGGGCTGTTACTGCTTTGGTTGTGGGGTCAGCTAGCTGTCTGGAATGTAGGAAGAGATCTCTGATCACGCACCCATCGGCATTTACTCAGATCCCTGGGTGGGAAAAAAGCTCCCCAGATGCAGAATCCTGTGAGCCTCCTGGAAAATCCTGCTTGCGACAGACAGGAAGTCTCAAGGGGGCGGACCTGTAGGAAGCTTCTGACGTGGGACTCCAGGATTACACCCTGAGCCGAAGGCAGACCTTAACGGCTGAGCCACCCAGGTGTCCCAAAAAGGTCTAAATTCCATCGTATTTTCTTAGGTTGTAGGCGGGCAGATTATATTTAGAAAAGGAAAAATAGAGGAGCCAGCGTTGTGCAATTGATAAATGTGGAAATGTTTAGTGAGTACAGTTATGACTGGGGAAAGGTTGAAACAAGAAATAGAAACACCTGGTCCTAACCACGTAGGTAGAACCTATAGGCTTGTAGTGGTATTTTGGACTGAAGGGAAATTAGGTACAAGTAAGACCAAATGGTCTCTGACTTTGAAAGCAAAATGGAGTCTCGGGCGACAGATCCAACCGTCAGAGAGGCTTAATGCTTTGGCAATAGACCAAGAAATGTGCATAAGACCATTACTTTGCCAAGGGAAAGGGGGGTGAAAAACAAAGTGAGAAGCAGCAGCAGGAAAGGGGTATAAAGGCCTGGTCTTGTTATTCTAGAAAAGCTGTCACTTGCTCCAATTCCTGGAAATCTTTACTTTCAGGTCACGGGACATATGCAGGGAAGTCCAGGATGGGTTTGGTGCGTTCTTGAGATGTAACACATGAACCCAAGTGTCGATTCCTTGGTGTTTGGCTGCACAAGGGTCAGTTAACAGTACCTGATGGGATCTTCCCAAAGGGGTGGAAGAGCGTCTTTGTAGAGATGGAGTCCCCAGGTTGCAAGGTGTGACGTATAAGGTCTTCATCTCCTGGGAGGACTCCGAAAAGAATGCTCTACCAGCATGGATATTTTGATAGAAGCAATTAGGCCTTTATGGTATTTGAGTAAATCTCTTCTTGTCGGGATGCCTGGATGGCTCAGAGGTTGAGTATCTGCCTTTGGCTCAGGTCCTGATCCTGGGATCCGGGATGGAGTCCCACATCGGGCTCCTCGAGGGGAGCTGCTTCTCTATCTGCCTGTGTCTCTGTCTCTCATGAATAAATAAATAAAATCTTAAAAAAAAAAATCTCTTCTTGTCAGCTGTGGATCAAAGAAGCAGGGGCAAGGTACATTGAGAGTTTTATCACGAGGAAAAGAGATTCTTACTGAACCTATGCAAATAGGCACATTGTCATGAAAAATAAAAATATTTAATAAGACTTTCAGAGTTCTGGGGAAATCAGGAAGGGGAAAAAAGATAAATGCTTCAACCTTTGTGGTAAAGATACATTTCACCAAACTGCATGCTTGTTTTGGCAGCGCATGTACTAGAATTGGAACATTTCACCAAACTGCTGTAAGTTATGGGTAACTTAAAGGAGAGGAAAGAAGGGGGTTTTGAAGTCTGGAAAGCAAAATATTAAAGCAAGTAGTTTTCTATTAAGAGCTTTAGAAATTCTTCCGTTCGGTGTCATGATCTTAAATTTATCAACCTGCATCCTAGAGTACTTGTCAAGGTCTTTCTCATGAATGTCTTTGAAGATGAAGCACTTAATAACTGGGCATAAATGACAAAAGATGTAAAAATAGCAATGGTTAAAGAGCTGATGAGAGTTAATTATGATTTTGACAAGGAAATTTCATTATTTGTGCCACACAACAGCTCAAGATAGTAATTAGAATTATGACTGATAACATCATACCAGGGCATATCAGAATTTTAGGGATTTATTTTAATTCCTAGAACACTTATAATGTACACCCATGCAGATATAACACAATGCATAATATTACGTCTCATTTGACGTGCTTCCCATGTCATTTAACATATCAACTAATCCTAAACAGTAAAGCCCGTCCCTTTTTCTAAGGAAAGGGAACAAATCTTTTGAAAAGTTTCAGGGACCCTTTGGGATTTATCAAAGTTACTTTTAGACCAAAAAGACTACATTTAGAATTAGCCTTGGGGAAATTCATAAACAAAAACCAGTAGGTTTTGGACACTTGATCGAACAGGATCATAGATCATTATGAAACAATAGTTAATTATCTTCTCAACCAAAGCAACAGTAAAAGGTGTCAAAGGCAAAAACAAAGGGTCATGTGATTGTAAGCAAAACTTAGCTTTCTTAATCTCCAGAAGATTCCATTTACTTGACAATAAAGATAACGAAGTATAAGAAATTATTTTGATAAAACAAAAATCTTGGGATCCCTGGGTGGTGCAGTGGTTTAGCGCCTGCCTTTGGCCCGGGGCGTGATCCTGGAGACCCAGGATCGAATCCCACGTCGGGCTCCCGGTGCATGGAGCCTGCTTCTCTCTCTGCCTCTCTCTCTCTCTCTCTCTGTGTGACTATCATAAATAAATAAATTTTTTAAAAAATAAATAAATAAATAAAACAAAAATCTTGGGTGCCTGGGTGACTCAGTCAATTAAGCATCTGCCTTCAGCTTAGGTCATGATCCCAGGGTCCTGCTTCTCCCTCTCCCTCTGCCTGCTGCTCCCCTTGCTTGTGCTCCCCATCTCTCTCTCTCTGTCAAATAAATAAAATCTTTAAAAAATACACACATAAGATCTTTGCTTTCCAAGTAGATTACCTTAAAAGGCAAAGAAAAATTTTTAGCCAACTTGACTATACATAAAATTTCTTTTTCAAAATTTTTTTCCATAAACCTTCAACAATTTTCTATATCTATTTAGATGTCAATGGTCTTTTTCCTTATTCCAGAACAATCATTTTACTTGAGGACAAAATTCTTTTTTTCATTTACTAAAACAACCAACCAACCATGTTCTTTATAAACTTCCTTACTCCCCCAAAAAACCCAACCACATTCTCTTTTCCTTATGTATTTTTCATATAGTACTTTTATTTTGTTATTGTTTCTGGTAGTTCTGAGGAACAAAACCTTTTTGCTGATAATTTTCTTTTTTCTTTTTTTTTTTTTTTGCTGATAATTTTCATCTTTATTAGTTTAAATGTTACTTTCTCACTTTCAAAAGCATATAAAGCTTATCTAAAAAGAAATGTAAGGCAGTTGTTACAAAATAATTCCAGACTTACTTTTAGAAGATAGTGCAATTGCTTGTGCATTATATTTAACGAATGTAAACTCCTATATAATAGAGTTAAACCCACACACTTCTTGGAAGTTACAGAATGAGGTTTACTCATGTCTATAGGCTCATCCTGACCTATCGCGGTTAGACTGGGAACCACAGAACAGGCAGGGCCAACAGTATCCCCTCATTATTGATGAAGAGCGTTGCTCTAAGTGAAGTAGGGAGAATAAAGATTCGAAAAACGATTTCTAAACTGGCGGCATAGTTATCAATCCCTGGGAAAACCCCCCCCCCCCGCCCCCACCAGAATTAACAGCTTTGCGAGTAGTTCTAAGAAATGGAGGATGTTCTTTCAACTAGATTGCTGCCTGGATGCAAATCTGAAAAAGCAATGAAGTATGAGCCTATCAAACAGTGATGACACCTTGGTCTTGAGGAGTAATCACTGGGTATTCACACACACACAAAAAAAATAGTGGTTGTTCTTATGCTGGCCTTTTGAGCTGCCCACACAGACTTTTGTGGCACAATTTACTGTAATATAAAAGCAATGGCCTTCAAACATGCTGGGTCATTCTACAGTAAGAGAGTGTGTTTTATGGCCCAGTACATATACATATATATATATGTTTATATATATTATAACATATATATTATATTTATATTATATTTATAAATATATTTATTATATATATTATATTTATATATTATGTATAAACATATGTTTATATATATATATACACACATATATATAACATACCCGTATAAGTAACTGAAATAAGTTTAACAAATATTTCTTATTTCCAATATATTCCATGTATTACTCTTTTGCATTTTATGAAATTACTTTTTTGTTTATATGTAATCTGTAGTGAATCCATTTATAAATTATAGATAACATTGAAGGTACTATCTATTTATCTATGTAGACCTAGACAAGACATATATTTTCTATTTGTGTAAATGTCAATCATGACTCAGCAAGGGTCTGTGACTATACTTTGAAAAACAAGAAGTTGATAAATTTGGAATATAGAGAGAGTCTGGACTGCCTGGTAAACTCAGGTACAAAATGTTTATTTAATGCTGAGAACTTTGAAGACTTGCCTTCTTAAAAATTAACCCAACAAACTACCAATTCATCAGAGATTATCTCAGATCATATGAACTGGAAAAACTTGAATTAGTTTCTATGTTTCTGAAAGTATATTTGATTTATATGAATGCTTAATTTTCTTTAAGCCAATTAAATTGAGCTCTTTATGAATTAACTCTGATAATACCATTGGGAGGAAAATCTGACATATCTGTAAGGTACACATGCAGACATAGATAACACATAGATTCAGATATATGGTAGCTTTTGTTTAGAAATTTTAGCCATGTCTCAGGTACAAAACTCAAGAAAAAGTAAAGCTGACCTTGAATAACGTGGGTTGGAACTGTGCAGATTCCCTTACATGTAGATTTTTTTCCCCAATAAATACCAAACAGTACTATAAATATATTTTCTCCTCTTTGTGACTTATGCAATGGTATTTTCTTTTCTCTGACTTTCTTTTTGTAAGGATATAGTATGTAATCCACATAACGCGTACAATATGTTAATTGATGGTTCCTGTTATGGGTAAGGCTTACTGTCCGTGATGTGGGAAACAAACACAAAAGAAAAATTAAATTTCCTCACTACCTGCAGCCCACTGACAAGTCCTTGAAACAGGCAGAGGGACATTCCTCTAGGAACTCAGCTGCCTCAGTGTTCATACTTTGCTATGGGCAAAAAGCCATCTTAGCCCGACCCCCAGGATCCTGTGAGTCTACTTTAACATCTAAAAGTTCCTTTGTCTCTCATGAATAAATAAATAAAATCTTTAAAAATAATAATAAAAAATAAAAATTCCTTTGGAAACTTGCTTTATCTCTACCCCTCAAGATAGATGTTGGCGCTCATCCCCCAAGCCTACGACCCACCGATACACATCTAAAGGGTCTCATGACTAGGGTTTTATTCTGCGGTAATATGACCTTTTCCCAACAACAGCTAGCCCCTCAAGATCCTGGAAACCTTGCTTCCAAAATTCCTTAGAGGCTTATGCCATCTCCAACCCACTCTCAACTTGAAGATATATTATTAGTCACTCTTCCTGACCCGAGGGCAGCTCTTTCTGCCGAAATCCAAGCCCTAGCCTTCACAAATGCACACTCTACACTACATTACCTGTACCCGTGCTTTGATAAATAGAACCACCTTTTTGCACCAAAGATGTCTCCAGAATTCCTTCTTGGCCCTGGGCTCCAAACCCCAAAATCTTTCCTACACCGTCAACAGCAGCCTATTAGTTTTGGGGGAGTCAAATGTCACGTGGGGCTTTTGGACCAGGTGGAGGTGGGTGTCCCTAACCTCTGCATTAGTCAAGAGTTCAACTTAATGGGATCCAAATTGTGCAGGTGGACTAAGTTAATGTTTCCTGCTCAGATGGCCAAAGTCCTTCATTACAGTACGTATTTATATGCACACTGTAAGGATCCGATCAGATCTGTTTTTAAACTCATTTTCTCTTTAGAAGATTCTGCGCCTCAGTCACAGACTGCCTGCCGTTGTCTCCCTGAGGTTTGAAACCCTCTCTTTTAAGGAGGCTCCTTAGAGTGGGTTTATCTAAAAACTTCACCAGAACGGCCATTAAAGAATTCCAAATTCTTCAAAAGTTTATGCATTTTTCAAGAAAGGCGCCAAGACGCTGGTTAAGGAGCCAGGTGGAGCCTAACTTGCCTTCGGATTCCCTGAGACGTCTTAACAAAGAGAGGCCTTATTTTTGAACAATTATTCCAAAACACTGTGCATCATGTGTTTTCCTTCCTTACCAAGAAGCTTCAGACAACAGACACAAAAGAGTAGTCACCAGGGAAGGGTGATGCCTTCCTAAAAAAAAAAAAAATCCCAAATAAACCCAGAGAGCTCACAGTACTAAGAGAGCAGCCCTCAAAACCTGAAGGAGACTCAGAGTCAGTTATTTCGCTAACAAAATGAGTTTATTCAGGAATCGCAGAGGAATGGCAATCTGGGACAAGCAACCTATGGCAAGATGATGGCAAGTCTGAAGAAATGAAAGGAAGGTCGGCTTTTCTTAGGTTTTAGGAGAAAAGTGCGGAGAGTTGTTTTTGAACCAAAGTTCAATGGAAAGAACAAGAGCTTGAGGTGGCGGCAGTTTCCCGCCGGCTACAGGCCATGGTTAGTTCCTGGTGCTGGCCTGTAAGAGATCTTCCTTCTTTCTCTTAAAACCAGGAGATAAAATTCCTCGGAGGATGTCTTGTCTCGTCGAGGTAAGAATTATCTTCCTCCTGCTGCTGGTCATGCGGGCCGCCAGGTGTGGTGTGTGCCCGAGCGCTCCCCCGTCGGGGCTCCCGACACCCCTTCAGATGGTTTCCTTTACTCACTTTCACGGGGGAAAGGTGGATGGGTCCCCGCAAGCCCTAACCCCACCCCCGCCTCCGGGCAATAACCCCTTCGAGGGCAGAGCTCCAGGTAAGGGGACGGCCTTGGCAGGGCGGGCCAGGGGATGCTCCGAGAAGAGTCCCCTGGGAGCTCTGTTCTCTGGAAAAGCTCTGGAAGCCCACAGGCTACAAGTCCAAATGGTAAGGGACTGTCTCCACTTTGCAGCTGCTGCCCCAAAGGTGAGGTTTGGGGGTTCCACCTCTAAGTAAGCCCGTGGGGGTGCTTGGGGTCAGGACCACGCTAGGCTAGCTGCTGGTAGGACCAGCTGCAGGACCTCCAGCCCGGGTGCCTTGGCAGCACCTGGTGGATGCGGAACTGGGCGGGAGTCGGGGGAGGCTGGGGCCCGGGTGTGGGCTCCTGGAGGTTCAGGGCACCTGCCTACACGCACGCCCTCACCTTCCCAGATGCATGTGTGGGGTCAAGCACCGGCTGCCACAGGAGCTGTCACTTTCAGCGCATTGGCTGTTCCGAATTAAAGCTACTTGTAAACCAGCGGGTGCGGGGGTTCTAGCCCGGCCTCACTCGTGTCTACAGGGCAGAGCGTGACCCCCGCGTGGAACGTGCCTTCCCTGTACCCGGTGGTCGGGAGACCTCAGCGGCCCGGGGGCTGCGTGGACGGACCCTGTCCTGCTTCCACGGCTCAGCTTCTGCGAGGCTGGGCCTGGGCTCGGCCGGCGGGGCCCGTCCAGGTCAGTGGCGCTTCCTGGCCCGAAGGCGGGCACTCGTGGAGGCCGTCGGTTTGGCGGATCCCTTTCCACCTAGACGTGCCCTGGGTTTCCCTTTTGTCTTTTAATGTCCCAAGCTTGGCTTTGCAACTAGTGAGAATATTGTCTCTGGGATACAACTTGGGGGCCTGTCACGTAGAGTGGGGTCCCGAGCCCCCCGCTCGCCCGCTGCCCCTCTTGAGGGAGCGAGCCAGCAGAGGCCCCGGACCCTACAGGACGTTTGTCATCTTGCTTTTTGTTAGTTCTAGAAAAATCTCTTGGCAGTAGTGCCTGCCCCATGTCACAGATTTGTGAGGTTGGGGCTGAAGACGTCTCACATTTTTGTGGGAGACGTGAAGTTACCATTTTGTCTACACCATCTTTCCTGCCTGTGCAACCAAGGCCTTTGCTGCCTTAGACTGTTTGGGGAGTAACATTTTGGGCCATAGGGGACACATTATTTACTCCCTCTCTTGCGTCAATGGTCTAAGCCTGAAAGTTGCATCTGCCTCTTCCCATAAAAAGGATTATTGGCTGAGTCACTGTTGAGATGAAAAGATCCTATTCATCATTTCCAGATGATGGATCCTTTAAATTGATTATATTTTAATGAAAAAATCGATAGGGTGTTCTCAATGACTACTATAGTGGCTAGCTTTGGGGACTCCTTCGAAAAGACTTAAAAAAACAACACCACAGAGATTAGACTTAGGAAATTAATGTCCACATCCAGTGGACACATCCCCTGCTCAAAACCTGGCCCCATTTGCCTATTTTAATTCTCCTTTCCCAACAAGATTACAGGGAGCCCTGTGGTCTAATCTCAGGGTTTAAAGTATGCAGGTGTTAACCTTAGTAATAAATTGCAAAAAAAAAAAAAATTGTTTTAAATAAAAATAATACATTGCCAGTTATTTTACTATCAAAAGATGGGTTTATTGGGAGTAGCCAAAAAATCCAATCCGGGGCAAGCCTATGGCAAGTCCTTGGAACAAAGGCGAAGAATGACCTTTTGTAGAGGAAAGTGGGGAATTGGGACGACGATCAGAAGCTAAACGTCTATTGGAGTGGATCCTACGCGGGAAGTCTGGTGGCTTCTCGTTGGCCGAGCAGTGACTGTGTCTCATCGGCTGGGCTGTGGCTGCGGGAGGGGACGCCTTCCCTCCTCCTGCTCGGGATGTGAGGTCAGAACCCTGAGCAAGGCCTAGTGGCTTCCTGTTGGTTCTGCAGCGGATGAGCGGGAGTGGCAGGACCAGAGAGCTCTCCTCGCCGGGCCTCCTAACGCCACCCTGGGGACGTTTCCCTGTGTTCACGTCCACGCGGGTCCCTCATGTAGATGTTGAACGGAACCGCCCACGACTGGCAGTAAAGCCTGCTTTGCTCCGGGCTCCCAGGGCTCTGCAGCCAGGCTCGGCCAGCTTCAGGCCTTCCTACGCGGTGCCTTGTGTGGGCGCATCCTAGGACCCTCCGCCACACCCACGGACGGACAGACCCTGTCCCCTGGACAGCAGCGGATACTTTGAATCATAAAGCTCCTTTATCTCCATTTTCAGAAGTTCTACCAAATTCAGACAAAAACTAGAAAGATAAGTGGGCATGGACCACATCCTTCCTCACAGAGAAGACCAGAGGCCGGAATGTCTCCTAGGCCCTCTTGCCAACGAGCTGCAGCAGGTCAATGTGCGGGCTCGTGGACACCGTGGTTGAATTGTGTCCTCTGAGCGCTTTTGGTCAAAACGCTCCGTACAGACAGCCTTGACGAAGGCATGAATATTTTGATACTCATTTTAGCTAGAAATCCCCCTAATATAAAGAAGCAAGTTTAAAAAGGTGGCTCAGTCCCTTTGATAGGTTGTAATGCCGCTCTTTGTGAGAATTAAAAATAACTGTCTTTGTCTTGCGACTCTCTACAAAATCAGAAATGCAACTGTGGAAACGAGCCGGAGCCCACCTATTTTACCAATCGCAAATGCTTGTAGTTATTTCTTTTTTAAGATTTTATTTATTCATGAGAGACACACAGAGAGAGGCAGACACAGGTAGAGGGAGGAGCAGGCTCCCTGCAGGGACTCGATCCCAGGACCCCAGGGTCACAGCCTGGGCCGGAGGCAGACCCCCAAATGCTGAGCCCCCCAGGTGCCCCTGTAGGTATATTTTTTTAAGATTTATTTATTTATTTGAGAACGAGCAAGCAAGCATGGGGGGGTGGGGCAGAGGATCTCAAGCAGGCTCCCCACTGATGTGGAGCCTGAGGCAGGGCTCAGTCCCAGGACCCCGAGGTCACCACGGTGACAGCTCCATGTGTCACCGTACAACACTATGACAGTACCACTGACTTCATCCTCTGTGCCGCGCCTTTTATGCCCGTGACATATTTATTCCACGATTTCCGTCGGCCCATCCTCTCACCGCCTTCCCCTCTGGCCTCCGCCAGTTTGTTCTATGGTTTTATGGACCTAATTTTGTTTGGTCACTTGTTCCTTCTGTTTTCTAAGGTTCCACGTGTGAGTGAAAGCATGTGGCCTTAGTCTGTCGCTCGGATTGCCATTCAGCACACGGTCCAGGAGCATTCGGGTTGTTCCAAGGGGCAAAGTGAAAGTCTCTTCTTTCATGTGGCTTCTCCCCTCTGCTTAAAGAGTTCTCCTTAACATGTCTTGTGAGGCTGGTGGAGAGGGGACGGGCTCCTTTCACTTTGCCCGGGAAACTGCTCACTCCCCGTAGACTCTGGGTCACGCGCTCTCTGGGCCTGCGTACTGGGGCCTGGTGGTGGCAGGCCGCTTCCTTCCAGCACCCTGAGCGCCCCCGCCCCCCCCTTCGACCTGCAGAGGGGCTGCTGAGAAGTAGCCTTCCGGGGCTTCACCTGTATGTCACTGCGTGCTTTGCTGGTGCTGCTTTTACGATTCTCTCCTTATGGGTACTTTTTGCCCTTTTAGTTACTATGTGCCATTGAGTTATTATCTTGGTGTGGACCTCCTGGTTTTATCATTTGGGGGGCCTTTTCTGCTTCCTGCAGCTAGATACTTGTTTTCTTCCCCACCCTAGGAAAGTTTTCCATTACTTCTTCTTCAAACACGTTTTCTGCCAACTTCTCTCACTCTTTTCCTTCCGGGATCCCTAGAACACGAATGTTGTTATGCTTGATGATATAGCAGAGGTCCCCCAGCCTGTTCTCATTTATTATTTATTATTTTTCTTCTTACTGTTCAGCTTGTTTTCCATTACCCTGTCCTCCAGATTAATGATCCATTCTTCTGCATAATCTAAACTGACTGGTTGGTTGATTTTCAGTGATTCTTCAGCTCTCATCTTTTTTAAAAAATACTTCTTTTTAAATCTCCTTATTGATATTCTTAGTGAGTTCAGTCTCTTAAATCCAGCGAGTATCTCTATGCCCATCCTGTGTTCTCTTGATCAGGCCTATTGCTTCTGTTTGTTTTGTTTTGTTCTTTTCCTGTAGTCGTATTTTGCTCTTCCATTTGGGAGATCTTTGTTTCCTCGTTTTGTCTGTGTTTGCCTCAATGCTGCAGGTAGATCAGCTATGTCCCCTACATAATGACCTTGTGTAGAAGCGATTCTGCGGTTCCCTGTTGTGCGGTCCCCCTGGTCACCAGAATCAGGTGCCCCTGGGTATTCCCGGCGTGGACTGCATGCCCCCTCTAAGTGGCTGCTCTGACTGCTGCAGGCATGCTGGTGGGTGGGGCTGTCAGCCCAGCCAGCTGGAATGACCTCGTTTACTCACTGCAGCTGCGGTGCTCAGGGTTGGTTCCCTGTGCAGCTGAGCGGCCTAGCTGCAGCGGCGGTGGGGTTCCCATGGGGTGGGGCTGGCATTCAGTCTAACCATCTGCAGTGAGCCCCTGTGGGAGCTGCAGGTGCACCAACCGCCCTGCCTGCCCCTGTGAGGCCAACTATGCTGTGGGAACTGGGGGGATAAGGGTATGTGTGGTCATCTCCCCCCCTTCCCGCAGGGCAGGAGTCCCTGTAGAGGGTCGCAGGCCCCAGCCAGTGTTGTCTGCCAGCGGTAGCAGTGGGGCAGGAGCCAGCTTGGATGGGCAGCTACCAAAGCCAGGGGGTTGGGTGGGGCAGGTCTGTAGGAGAATGCCGAGGCGGGGCACGCAGTGCAGGCAGATAGATGCAGGGGTCAGGACTGGCTCCTGCAAGTGCCTAGCTGTCTAGGCCCAAGGAGGCCAAGAAAGATGGCACCACCCACACTTTTGTTTCCAGAGAAGTCTACTACAGCCCCCTGCCCCTCCAGCACATGTTCTAACATTAATGAATGAAACTCCTTCATATACACCCCAGGCACTTTTTGCACCGCTACCTTGGTGCTATGTCAGGTTCTTGAAGGGCAGAGACTGGGTTTCCCATCATTCTCCAGCTCTCCCAGAATTAAGCAACCATGGATTCTTAAAGCCTCTGGCATTAGCCCCATAGGTTTTTTTTTTTTTAAGATTTTATTTATTCATGAGAGACACAGAGAGAGGCAGAGACACAGGCAGAGGGAGAAGCAGGCTCCATGCAGGGAGCCCAATGTGGGACTCGATCCCGGGTCTCCAGAATCACACCCCAAGCCGAAGGTGGCACTAAACTGCTGAGCCACTGGGGCTGCCCCAGCCCTGTAGGTTTTAAAAGCCAGAAATTATGGGGTGTCATTGTCCCAGGGCAGGTCCCCGGAGGGTGGGGATGCCCAGCGTGGATTGTGACATCCTCACTCCCCGGTGCCTGTGCTGTCCCTCCTGTTTGTGGTTGGTCCTGCTGGGGTTTAGTGCCCCTCTTACACTTTCTCATGTGGCCCTCTCTCCACGACTAACAGTGGAGGATCTTTTCTGCCTGTCATCAGGGCATTTCCAGAGTTGGTTGTAACCGATGCATTTGCTGCCTCAGTGGGTCCATGGCACAGGGAAAGCTTGGGCTCTTCCTACTTTGCCATCTCCTCCCCCCACCGCACCCTCCCACACCTTTTGATATGTTTTGACAAACTTCCCCAAATCAAATTCTCAGATGAAGTCCTACTGACCACAAACCAACTTTGAAATTCATCGGAGGGCCCATGAAAACATTTAGAAAAGTCTGTCCTCCCCAGAAAAGAATGACTAAACTAATTAGGCTTCTTTGGTGTATTAAGCGACATGGGAAGCATTGTCAAATAAACCGGGGTAAGAAACCTTCTTTGATTATATTTGTGTAGACATACGTTGTTAAAACAAAGGTTGTAGAAATTGTATAAAATTCCTAAAAATCTGATACATCCTGGTATATTATCACTTGCAATGTTACTCATCTTGAAGTGTTGCATGTCACAAATAACCAAATTTTCTTTTCAATTGTGTTATAATTAACTCTCAATCAGATAGTTGACCATTGTCCTTTTTAGGACCTGTTATTTGCAGGTAGCTATACTTTCACTCAAAAACTTTTACAAAAGTGTTCTTTCAAAAATGCATCATTTTCAAGAACATTCATGAAAAATCTCTAGAATACAGATTTCCGGTCATCTTAAGATCATAAAAGTGAACTAGTAAAGATTTCCAGATTTAATTAAAATACAGGATTCAAGCCAAGCAAAAATTAATTACATGGGACAGAATATACTGACGAGGACTATAAGTTGTATGACTTTTGGTGTGAAATGTTGCTGAACCTTTTATTCTTTTTGTTTTTTAAAGATTTTATTTATTTATTCATGAGAGACATGAATAAATATCTTCTCTTGGCTTCAAATAATATCGTTTTCTTTCTGTTGTTGCACCCATTACCTGTTCTAGTTTTACACATCCCATCATGTCATATTCTGTATTTTTCCCCTGACTCCAATAGGTTAAGGTTAGGTGAGGTTTGGCTTAGAGCACACAATGCTGGTCCATTTTCCCATATTATTTGTAAGTAGTCGAGGAGGCCTCAAGGCCATAGTCCTCAGTACTTGCACGATAACTACGTCCAAAGGTCGAGCGCTACTAGAGTTATTTTGGATCCGTTCTACCCGCACATCCTTAGGTACATGTTTTCCTTCTATCTTAAGGTGGCGCTCTGTGGTACTTTGATACTGAGAAACCACCAAAGGGTGGTGGTACCTCAATGTCACGTTTCCTCCTCCGAGAGCCAATACTGTATTTTTACAGTCGCCCATTGAGTCACAGCCCCGGAAACGTGCAGTATCTACTTTACTTCTGCTTGGATTGTCTGTTATCTCAGGTGGCCACTCCTGCCCCAAGACTACAGCCGTCCTAAGAACATTCCACATATCATCCGATCTTAATGGCAACCATTTTTAATCTACATTCCAAGAAACGCATCTTTCAGGGTGCCTGGGGGGCTCAGTTAAGTGTCTACTTTCAGCTCAGGTCATGATCCCCGGGTCCTGGGATTGAGCCCCGAGTCTGCTTCCCCCTCCACCCGTCCCCCCTGCTCATGCTCTCTCTCTCTCTCTCTCTCTCTCTCAAAAAGTATTTTAAAAAATATTTTATGTCCTTTTTGGTATTATATTAGTATTAGCATTTTCTGCTTTATATCGAATTTCCATTGCTCTACTTTGGTGTGAAATTCGTTTATTTTTTAATATATTGCTAATGTTATCCAGTTATGTGCCCAACAGTGACAAAGCTTCCCTTGTGAGTGTGTCAGATTCAGATTGTTTGGTTTAAAAATTTCTGAAACAATGCGATCTGATCACGTTGGAATTAAGAAAAAGCAGCGACTGTTGTTCTTCAGGTAAACTTCCTGCCAGTCCAATAAGGAGTTGTAAGGGTTTCTTTGCTTTTTAGTGAACGTGTTATTGCATAGTTATAAACTGTGTGGTAATAGGGAAGGATGTCTAAAACTGAGGACAATTTGGTGATCTGTACCTGGTTGAAAGTCCTGAACATAAAATTTCAAGTTATAGGCAATTATGTCAGTTCTAGTATGACCATGAGAAGCCATCACTGTGGGCTTCCTTGGGGCAGAAGTCTGTGGTGGGACAGAGAAGCCGGATGTGTGCCACCAAAGACAATGATATGTGATATATGCTAAGTTTCCTATGTGTCCTCCACACTCCTTACAAGCTGTCACTTTTTTCGAAGTCCAGAAACGATGCCCATGGATCTGTTATTGATTCTCTAATAGTTGACAATGGATTAAACAGTGTAAGTTGAGAGCGTTGTAAATGGTCATTTTCTTGGCCTATTCATAGTTGAATATGTAGTAGCCCCTTCAGGGTATTCAGATGCTGCTCTTTTTGGATAAACTGCTCCCACACAAAGTAAATCAGAAATTAAGAAGGCATTGTTTTCAGTGTCCTCCATGAGCCCAGTATTGCACTCAACTCAGTAAGCTAAGGGAAGAGTGCGGTCCACTCTGCCCGGACTTGGCCTAGGCACTGGGTCATGTTACCCAGAGACAGTTACCAGGTCACATCAGCCTTTATGATCCACATCAGCATCAAACGGGAAGCGTTGATCAGGATCCTCACTGACTCTCGTGGAGATTGAGTGGAGGTTACCACTGCCTCATCAGCTTTTCTTAGTATTTGGTTTCTCCATTGATTGAAGTTTTCCCAACAACTAGATGGTGCTGAATAGTGAAGGGAGGGGTGGAAAGGCTGAGCTTGGTGACGCCAGCCATGCAGTTAAGTCACCAGTCACAGTGAGGGTGACCAAAATGGTGATCCATGGAAGACGAAGTGGATGGCATGGACTTGAGGTGTATCTGGAGGAGAATGTTCCAATTTGGAACAGGGGCATGACTGCTTTGCTGGAGAGATCAGAGAAGTATTCAGCTATTCAGCGCTTTGCGGAGTCTGGTATACAAAGTGAGCGTCAGAAAGCAAGAATTCCTGTCCCCTCCAAGGTCCTTCGAGCTCAACTAACAATCAAAAGGACATGAGACAGATTAACAGGAGAACATGGGATCTAATAATGTATGTATGGGAATGCACATAGACATGGCAATTCCAAAGACCGACAAAATAGGTGTCATTCAGAACTGAGAAGGGGGCAGGGATCTGGAATTTTGGAGGAGAAGAATGCAGGTCACAGAGGGCAATATGAAGGTGGCTGTTTGGCAATTAGATGTTTGTCCTTCCATGCAGATGGGCATTCACATAAAATTACTTCTGTTAATAACCCTTATTCTAGGAAAGACCACCAATTCTTCTGGGTGCTTAAGGGAGGGACGAAAGTTTCCTGACCCTGCATGAGCTCTGGTGCTTTCAGAAGAAAATAATATGTATGCCAACGTGGTGCATTCTGGGGTGACCATCCTGAACCCCTTCCTGAAATAGGCAAAAGAATATGGCCGGCAGGCAGCAGGCTATAAAAACCCATTTAATATTTATAGGGTTAAAGAGGCATAGCAGATTCATGACTGCAAATATAGTACCCTACTAATTTGTAATTCTTTTTGTTTTTCAAATTTGTAATTCTTCTTGCCATCTAAGGAAATCTATCATTGCTATGGCCATCGTTGACCATCTTGGTGCAAACATATTTGCTCTGCATTATACTATGCTAGATGTTAGTCTAGTTCTGATAATGCACAGAATGATGTTCTACGTGGCTGAAAATTTTATAGACGCATCACATTATGGTCTTTATTTTGCTGTAATATGCCTTCTCCTTTGGTCACCAAGTATGTTTTACTATGGCAGGCCTATGGTCTTCTCAGTACTATAGATACTATGTTTCGTAATTAGTATTATTACAAAATTCCTTTAATTTTAGATTCTGTAGTGGGGTTAATGCTAATTCCTATCTCTATCTGCGGCAATACTAATTCAGTAGGAGTTCCTTTCATCTTCTCTAGATATGTAGGATGGAGATTGCAAGATTTCATACCTAATTGTCGTAAACAACCTAAGCTTTTGCTTACACAAACCACGACACCTTTCAATCGACCCAGAGGCAGTTGGGCTGTACAACAAGAGGGAGTTCCATAGTAGGCCTCGTTCCTCAGCCCATCCTTACATTAGTTTTTCTGTGAAGTAGGTGCCCGGGGAATACCGAAGCGAGCAATCCCGATTTCTAAGTCTCAAATAGTGCATTATTTTTTTATTATTTCTTCTGCAAAGAGAGAGTAACCTATGTGTGCATAATGGTGCATGCTTATAGCTTATTCTCTGAAACAGGGCAGGGTTCCATGTAATTAGTTTGCATAATTTGGAAAGGTTTATTACCTTTGGCCTTACCTGGATGACTCCATGTCCTGCTGAATGAATGAATGAGTCCTCTAAGCTTCAACATGTTGATAATCCTCACGTTTCCTAGTTTAAAATTGAGGCTACTTGGTAGTATTATACGGGTTTCTTGTGTCCAACCACGTTCCAGTGCCACGTACGCCAGCATGACCCGCTTGGTGAGGGGCCCACCCAACGATCCCGTCAGTCGGGATGCTGTGTGTCTGTGTTTTGTGTCTCGTTGCCCTTCTTGTTTAGATATGGCTATGCTTTGACTTGGTTTCCTCCGTAGCCACAAATCCTGGTGTTTTTTCAGATAAACTATAGGAGTCTTGGCTTCTTGAGCTTTCTAGTGCGTTTGTCTACCTGATTATCAAACTTGGCTACTTCAGACTTGACCTTCTGACGTGCACACACCTGCTTAATCACCATGGGGATGTCGTCCAGTGCTATTCTCTGCCAGATGTCCTTACTAGGCCTTCTATCCTATGTCGCAGTCCTTTCCTGCCATGGGCTGACCAAAGAGCTACTCATGCACCGACTGTCCTGGGCCCAATCTACACACAGATGCCTCCTTCTGATTTTCCGAGCAGACTGTCCAGTGGCCAGTTGTGTGGCTACCAACTCAGTCTATCGCACTGATCGTCCTCAGCCTGCGTCTGTCAGACCAGCCCCAGTTCCCGAGGCCACCGAGTGGCAGCACACGCTGGACGCCGGCGGGGAGCCCGGTGCCCCTGAAACCCTGCGTGTGGACTGCTGTGGACCAGGGAGTCCTCCTGCCACCGCCCAGGCTACGGCTGGAAATCCAGCGCGTCCACTGCTGGCATGGCTGGGGCTGTTCGGTCACACAGTGGACCCCCGGCTGCAGGCCCCACGCAGGTGGGTACCGGGTTCAGCTAACGGTTAATGCTCTGGAACGGGTCTCCTTTATTTGTCAGGGCTGTTTTCCCTGCTGCCGAAGGCCTGGTTGGAGTTTTTGTCTAAGTGGTTTCTCTCCTGTCCGTGGCTCTGTAGTTCCCGGGGCCCCTGGACGCCCAGGTGAGCCCCTCAACCGGCCCATACGTGCTCATGGACCGTGGGACCTTCAGGGTAGAGCCCAGGTGGGTAAACCTGGAGGTTCTGTGGTGGTTCAGGCCACAGTGCTGCTGCTGCAACCTGGGGAGAGCAGGGCTCTGGGTTATACTCAGAGTCCTCACTGGCTGGTGCCAACGTCTTACACATTCTTATAGCACTTTTCAAATACATAGAGGCTGGGTCTCAAGTCTCTATCCATCTAAATTCCCTGCTCTTCCTCTTTAGTCAAATGCATAAATGCATATTTTATTTTTTTTAAAGATTTCATTCATTTATTCATGAGATAGAGAAACAGAGAGACAGAGATGCATAGACAGAGGCAGAGGGGAAACAGGCTCCGTGCAGGAAGCCCAACATGGGACTCAATCCCAGGACCCCAGGATCACGCCCTGGGCCAAAGGCAGGCGCTAAACTGCTGAGCCACCTGGGGATCCCCTATTTTTTTTTAAAGATTTTATTTATTTATGTATGAGAGACACAGAGAGAGAGAGAGAGATGCATAGACACAGGCAGAGGGAGAAGCAGGCCCCATGCAGGGAGCCCGACGTGGGACTCGATCCCGGGTCTCCAGGCTCACACCCTGGGCCAAAGGCGACACTAAACCGCTGAGCCACCCGGGCTGCCCTAAATGTGCTTTAAGATTGCCCCCCAGGGTGCTTGTGCTGTAGCCAATATCCAAACAGGCCTATCGGTCTCTGAGCTGCTGCTCTCGCGGTAGGAGCTGACCTGCGAGCCACGAGCTGACGACTGCGTGTGCTGTCATCGTGCCTCCAGAGGCCCGGATGGTGCCTGCAACGCCTACTGCGGCGCGGGGCTCTCTGGACCTCGCCTGGGTCAAGTTTCCATTTTCTGAGTGTAAGGAATCCAGTTGACTCTATTTTGACCCGAGCCTGTTCTTTTTCCCCTCGTTGTCTGCATAGGTAAGGATGCCCTCAATATAGGGAACAGTGGTTTGTCATCACAGGCCTGGGTGTCTGTGTTAGGAGGCGGTGGCTCTTCCCGGGCTGCTGAGGTGGGCCCGTGGTGGCCCAGCACACGGTATCGTCCGCCCTCCCACGGGAACGCACTCAGGGGCTGGCTCTCCTCATCGCTGGAACCGCAGGGACCTGTCCCGTAGTGTGTCACCGTGTCCTAAAGTCTGCGTCCAGGGGTGATCGGGTCATGACCCTGCTATATGCCAGAGTGCTCCCTCGGTTGGGGACAGTGTGGAAGTTCCTACACCATCCTGGAAATCTCCAGGGCCCGTCGGGCTTGAGCAGTGCAGACCGGGTTACCAGGCAGTGCACTCGCAGGCACGCTCATTTGTTCCTTCGGGGGTTCCCGGGGGTTTCCCTGACTTGAGTCGCTCCAGGACATCCACGCCAGGAAGGTCTTCTGTGTGGGGAGCTATAAGGCGTTTAACCCCAGGGGGTGCTCTCTCATCTCTTGTGAGGAATCTGCACGCCCGTGTCCCGGAGGTTAATGCTCGTCCTAATCCTCCAGCTAGTTCCCTTCTGCTGTTCCCTTTTCTTGGGTTAGTGGCCTGGCCTGGCCTGGTCGTCGGGAGCCCTCCATCTAACAGCGGAGGAGCCTCTGTAGTCTTTTCACTTACAGAGGGGTTTCTATGGACGTGGCCCGAATCACCCATGCGCCACTGTGGCCAGTGCGGGCCAGGAGGGCTCAGGGCTGTGTTCCACTTTAGCCATCGGTGACTTGCCTAGTGCTAGGATTGGCTTTATCGAGGGGTCGGTGTTGACAGTTCGTGGGCTGATGGGTCTAGGTGTTTGTGTTCTCTTGGTCTATTTACACTGTTGGCTATTTCCATTTCTCTGTGCTGTTGTGGTTTCCGGGGTGTCTATTTGGGTTTCTAGCTTTATGGTATTGTTCAAGTGACGTGGTCTGAATGGGTTCTGTGCCCAGAGGGGCTCTAGCTGCAGGGCTCCATGGTCTGTCTATATTCTCAGAGGCCCGTCTGTCTACACCCGTGACTGTTCAGGCTAGAGCTCGTGTCCTGACTTCGTTCCTCAGCTGGAGCCAGTCGGTTCTCCAGGGTCTCTGGCACCTGCACACACTGTAATAACGCCTGCCTGCCGGGGGGCCAGGGGGCTGGGGGGGGCAGCTTTTAGGATGAGTTAAAATCTGGTCTGTGCCTCTGCCCAGGGGAGGGGGGAGCGCCTCTCCTTTGAGTCCGAGCCAATGCCCTGCTTTCGTTAGCGTGGCCGTTCCCCGAAGAGCCGTGCAAGGAAGGGCCGTGCCACACAGGCCGCTTAGTGTCCCTTGGCTGCCGCCCGGGCCCCCAGGGCCCTTGTGATGGAGGAGCAGCCCCTGCAGATGCTCAGAGGTCGCGAGCCCAACCTGCACAGTCTCTGCTCCGGTGAGGGTCGGGGCTGTCCTCCTTCGGGCCCTCACCCTCAGAGCCACTCGAGCGGGGACGGGTCCACTTCTGCCTCGTCACTTCTTACCCGTTACGTGTCTCCCTTCAGTCACTCTGATTGGTTCCATGGTAGCATTTGCTGTGGTTTTGTCTATTTTCGTGGGCCTCGCCCGTGGTAAGTGAGCTCCCCGGGTGAGAGGGCTTAAAGCAGTCCTTGTCCTCAAGGTGTGGAAGGTGCCCTTAGGAGCAGAGGGATCCGGGGTTCCTCCTACACTGGAGACACCACTTCTCGTGCTAGTACCTTTCTGCCTGTTGACAGGGTACTTTGTGCTTCTAATAAGTGCACTGAAAAGGGGTTTTTATTGCTTTTTAAAAATATCGAGGCTGTAATTCACTGAGTTGGGGGATAGGCCAACAAAACTTATAATTAAGGAGACTCCAGATGTTGGCCTAAGTCCAGTCTGGACCTTCAATAGGTCCCCAGGGATCCTCAGGAAAATTTACTATAAACTATTTTACCCCTCAACCACCTCTTGGGCAATTTTGTCGGGTTAGTAATTAAGGTATATTTACAGGTGACCTCCTGCCTTTCAGTGTTTTTCAAAATGTTTCTAATGGAGGCCCGACGATGGGGTTCATCTAGTGCAGATCAGGCCACAGTGGTGAGAGTAGCATAGAGTTTCCCTGTTACAGGGAAAGTGTCGAGAGAAGCCTGGTCGCAGGAGTGGGGTTTGAGGGTAGAAGGCATCTGCCTAATTCCAAAATCTAACCTATTTCAATGTTCGTATTCTCCCTCAAGGCAGGGCCAGGGCAATGTGGCCTGCCTTACCAGCGCTAAATTGGGTGAACGGAGGAGGTACCTTTCACAGCCACAGAGGCCTAGGAACCCTACACGCAGTAAGTACAAGGGGGTACACATTGCAGTGGCTGCCTCAGTGGTTTTGGGACAGTGGGCTCCATTTACTCTAAAAATTTTGGTGGTTGGGGAGAGGCCCTGGCTCCATAGGCCTGGATGGCCCAAGCCGCCATGTACAGCTGACAGGGTGCACGCTGCTCCTGCAGGGGAGCGTGCTGGGGATAGCCAGGAATCTAGAGCAGGGCAAGCCCAGGTCACAGGAGGCACTATTGGGGATACCTGGCATTTGCCCAGTTCCAAGCCGCAAGTTACACAAGTCACTCCCCCTGAAGGCAGAAGTGGAGGAAACTGGACCGACTATTGCTGGGGTTAGGCCAGTCTGACTGGGGTAGGTATCCTCCAGGGAGATACATCTGAGATCCCGGATTACTGGTGATGCCACGGTCCTCATCAGGCAACCAGTCCAAATGAGGACTAGAGGCACTAGTTTAAAATATTCCCAAAGTGTCGGCTTTAAGTGATGGACGCCCACTGGGCAGGTGGCTGGGGACCAGCTAGAGCTTCACTGGCCAATCCGGGCCCATGCTATGCAGCACAGGCCCTGGAGATCAGGGTAGCCAGAGAGCTGGAGCAGGGTGTCAGGAGAGTCCAGGTGTTTACAGTGGCATCTGCCTGCAGGACTCTGGCCTGCCTTGTCAGGATGCGGCCATTAGGAGAGGCCTGGGGGCTTTGGTGACTGGTTTGGGGAAAGAAAACATGAGAAAAAAAGGTTTTATGATGTGCATACAGAAGCTCAAACACAAAATTGAGACCCAAAGCAATGACCAATGCAGGCAGCTTTCATATGTTTTAGACAAAGAAACCTAAATCTGCAAGGAATTTAGAGGATGAAGAAAACTTATATTAGTAAGGAATTCTAGACAGAACCTGGGCTGGGGTAATAAAGCAGTAAAAGTAGCAAAGGTTTGTATATTATAGGCTTCTCTGGCCCTGAATTCCCGGTCTCTGATTAAGAATGTCTACCTCTTGGTGCAGGATGGTACCTCTTTTTTTTCTTTCCTCCCCACCCCCCCCTTTATTTTTAATTTTCGAGAGAATGAGCATGTGTGTGCTTGTGGGGGGCGGGTATGGGGGAGGAAGGTAATCTCCAGGAGACTCTATTACAGAGGCTCGATCTCACAACCCTGAGATCATGACCCAAGCCAAAAGCAAGAGTCGGGCCAGCCCTGGGTCCTGATGGTTCCCTCTTCTGGAACTTTACTGGAAGGTTCACATACTGAGCCTGGAGAATTTCTCATCTTGTTGAATTGGTCTCAGTCCTGACAAGGACACAGTTCATTAAACTCAATTCAGGAAATGGTCTCACAGTTACGTTCCCTAAGTTAGGTCTATGGTTCAAGTAATCAAGTATTAAGTCATTTCTACAGAGATAAAAGGAAAATAATGGTTACTAATTGGAGCAAAGTATAAACCAGGTTCTCAGTTCTGAGGGTAACCAGTGGAGGTTTCCAGACGTCAGTTTCTAAGCAGCTTTGGACAAGGGCAGGCAGCCACAGCCAGATCTCTCTGGTTGCAGTGTACATGTCTCTGGCGATCTTTGTACTGGCCTCTGCGTGGTCACCCAAAGATTATCCATACAGAAGCTGTTGTGCTGATTTCTCTGGTCCCATGATGTCATTCATATTCAGCTTTCAATGCTTCAAAAAAAAGGGGGGGCCATTTTATTTCTCAATGATTTCAAGTCCAAAGAACGGGAGTTCATCAGAAGTGTTACTTTGGAAAGACGTAACCAGACATTTGAAAATCTGTAAGATTTCAGGCTCTACTTTCCAGGTAGGAAACAAAACCTCAAATACAAGTAACAGAACTGGAATCCAGTATCTAAGAGTTCACCTAGTTTCACTTAAAACAATTTTTCTATAATCACTCCCATTTCTACCAATTATAAACCATAGGAAGACTGGTTTGTTTGCAAATAAGGCTGGTTTCAGTGAATTTAGCTTGATTATGTAAGTGCAGTGAGTAGTAACTGATCATATAGGCTCTTTTAAGTCTGCTTTGCTGGAACTTTTCATAAGGCAGCACAGACTGAATTTTTAAGAGTCTCTTGAGGCTTAGAAATAAAGCCATCATGCTTTGCCCTCAATACCTTCTGATTTGGGTTACTTTTCTTCTTATTAGAGTCCCCAAAATGTCCTGAGGTTCCCACACCTGCCTGGAAGTGACCTTCTTTACCTACCTGGGAAGGATGTTGAAACCCCATAAGCAAGATATCACACTGAGATTTCCAAGGTACTTTATTGGCTCCTTAAAGCTGTCTGGTCACATGTGAGCCTATGCAGATCTCTCTTAACTATGACATTCCAGTCAAAACCTTAGTAATAAAAGGTTTTTATTAAAAACCTTCAGGTTTTTAAGACCTTTGGGTTTAAAAACCTTGGGACATAGTGCTCCCAACCATGTCCTAAGGAAAACAGATTCTTACTGACCATGAGTGATATATCTCTGTGAGTAATTACGACTACTCACTGAGAGTTTCCAAATTCTGGGGGAATCAGGTAGAAGACAGATGTTTTCATTTTGCTTACAGATGTATAATTTATCAAATTTCTGTGGAAAGGTTTTCCTATATCTGGAAAAAAGATTTAAAAAAGAGCAGGATGTCAAACAAAAAGTCATAAAGATTATAATTTTCAGTTTATTGAGTCCTGTTTCTGTTGATCTTGATCTTCTGTTAGTTTTATGAAGCCATGAGTTTCTCCATTAGTTCTCTAAATTCTTACTCAGTTCAATGGTATAATCTAAGTTATTAGAGACCTGTATTCTACAGTCATCAGTCTTTTCCTTGAATCTCCTTGATGATGAAGCACTTTTGCAGAAGCATCAAGGTAAAACAACTGTCTGTAAATGACAAAAAGACTTAGAAATGGTAATGGTTAAATATCTGATTAGAATTCATGACAATGCAATTGACAAAGAAACTGGGTCATTTCTATGATGCTCAGCACTTCAAGATAATAATTAGAATTATATAACATAGAATTATACTATAATCCAGGACATATCAGCTTTCTAGGAGTTTCATGTAACTTCTAGCTTACTTATCTTAATCATATTTATGGAAATATAATCTAAGAAGGTTTAGCATCACCTATTTGACAATGATTCCCACGTAATTTAACATACCAAATAAGCATAATTAACATCTTTCTTTTATGAGGAGAATTAATCCTTGAAATCTTGCAGGGATCCTGTGGGAAATTTCAAACTCAAAAACACTTGATTTTATTTTTTTTTAATTTTTTTAATTTATGATAGTCATACAGAGAGAGAGAGAGAGAGGCAGAGACACAGGCAGAGGGAGAAGCAGGCTCCATGCACCGGGAGCCCAACGTGGGATTCGATCCCGGGTCTCCAGGATCGCACCCTGGGCCAAAGGCAGGTGCCAAACCGCTGCGCCACCCAGGGATCCCAAAAACACTTGATTTTAGAATTCGATTTTGGGAGGTTTGTCAAAAAAAAAAAAGTTCAGACTTTTCATTAAACAGAATCACAGATTATAAAACAATGCTTGGTCATCCATTTAACTAAAGTGGCAAAGACTTCACAGGCAAACTTTTTTCTAAGTAATCAAGGACTTAAAGACAAAACACACCTTTTGTTTTTCTAGATAGATTATATTAAAAGTTAAAAACCTTTAAGAAACAGAGACAAAAAATGAATTTTAGTTTTGTTCTACCTTTTTATATTAAAACTCAAATCCAGCATAACCACACATTAAAATTCATTTTAAAGATTCCCCGTTCACAAACCTTTCAAGGCTTTTTTTTTTTCCCACATTTAGATTCTTACCTGTTTTTTTTTTCCTTTTTAAATAATTAGTCTCATTTTAGGATTAAAAAAACACATGTCCTACTTTTCTTTTTATTACATAATATCACATATTAATTATAATTTTAACCCTTAGAAACTTTATAGTGAAAAATAATGAGCAATTGAGAACCGTTAATTTACTTAATGCATCTTTAGATTGATGAATACATTCAGAATTGGCCAATCTCTAGAAATATGTGTTTCTTCATAACATAATCTTCCAATAAATAAAATCATTATCTTCCAATAGTTTTTTTCCACAAAAAAACTTTACTAGAGATTAAGTTTATTTTATTGGGAAATAAATTCATTGAATATCTAGATTAACTCCTCACTTAGCAAAGGTTTCAGTTACCAAAAACACTGTAGGTAAAACTTTTAAAATAGTTTCTCCACAAAAGCTTCACAAGATATCAGTCAGCCACTCTCAACTTTTTTGTTGTTGTAGGAAAATTCTGTAACCTAATCAAACTTCCAGGAAAGATGTCAGAGTAGGAAGATCCTAGGCTTACCTCATCCCATGGATACACCTAGATTACACCCACCTCCCTGTAAGTGTCCCAGAAAACCACCCAAGGACTGACAGAACAGACTTTTCATAGTTAATCTCAGAGAAGAAGCCACATCGAGAATGCCTAGGTACATGGACCTCTGTGGGTTCCAGCCCAAACCCCACCCACATTCTCTCCTATGAATATGCCCCATCTAGCCATACTGGGCAGGAGTTCCTCCAAAATGGCTCCAGGTATTTTCCCATAGGCAAATATGGGTGCAAATCTTGCTTACATTGTGATCCCACCCTTGTGTCCTCCTGCAGACTCTCCCATCCAATCTGCTCCACCTGGCAAGAGTCCATCCAAAGTGGCACCACAAGCAAAGCATTGTGCAAGCGAACCTGACAGTGGCCAGCACCACTCCACAGTGACTCCTGCTCTGGGGAAAGTGAAAATAACCACACACATTAGTTTGACTGCAGCCCCAACAGTGGGCTTGGAGCAGACATATGGTCTGACTGCAGGCCCTACTCACCAACAAAACCTCTCCAGGGACAATGCTGGGAGAACATGCTGCAGTTCAGTGCAACCACAGTTCTTGCAAATGAGCTGAGGGTGGGCATCTGGTCTTGGTCTGGCCCCAGTCTGGCCCCTTAACCATATAGTGACCAAAACCTGCCCATAAAAGGCAAAGAGCCATTGAAGACAACTGAAGTCAAACACATCTCACCTACAAAAGAAGGCTACACACAACACACATAGAAAATAACCCTGAAGCATTAGGTTCTGCTGCATAGGAGACATCACATTGCGAGGCACTATAGGACCTTTTCTTCAGAGGCCACTAATTTCAAAAGCAAACATAGCTGACTTTCCTAACACATAGACACGGAAAGCTAGACAAAATGTGAAGACAGAGGAATATGTCCCAAATGAAAGAACAGGACAAACTCGCAGCAAGAGAGCTAAACAAAATAGAGATAAGCAATAAGCCAAACAGAAAATTTAAAGTAATTGTCCTAAAGATACCCACTGGATTTGAGAAAAGAGTAGAGGATTTAAAAAAAAAAAAAATTAGGGATTCCTGGGTGGCGCAGCGGTTTGGCGCCTGCCTTTGGCCCAGGGCGCGATCCTGGAGACCCGGGATCGAATCCCACATCGGGCTCCCGGTGCATGGAGCCTGCTTCTCCCTCTGCCTGTGTCTCTGCGCCTCTCTCTCTCTCTCTCTCTCCCTGTGACTATCATAAAAAAAAAAAAAAAAAAAAAAAGAATTAAAAAAAAAAATTAGAAAGAACGACTCAGAGATGAACTCAACTGAAATTAACTAGTAGACAAGAGGATGCAGAAGAATTGATCAGTGACCTGAAGGATAGAGTAATAGAAAGCAACTAAATAGAATGGGAAAGAGAAAAAAGAATATTAGAAAATGAGAATAGGTTGAAGAAACACAGTGACACCATCAAGTATAATAACATTCACATTATAGAGATTCCAGAAGAAGAGAGAGAAAAGGGGGGCAAAAAGTTTATTTTAAGAAATAAGAGCTGAAAACTTCCTTAATCTGGAGAAGAAAACAGAAATCCAGATCCAGGAGGCACAGAAAGCCCCCAACAAATACAACCGCAGTTGGTCCACACCAGGACATAATAGTTAAAATGGCAAAAAATTCTGATAAAGAATTTTAGAATTAGCAAGAGAAAACAGTTACATACAATGGAAACCCCACAAGACTATCCACTGACTTCAGGCATGATATACTCAAAATGCTAAAAGGGAAACATCTGTAGCCAAAAAATGATAGCTTTGCTGGATAGCATATAAGTATAGAAGTTTCTCTGACAAAAAAAAAAAAAAAAGTTAAATTCATGAACACTAAACCAGACCTACAAGAAATGTCAATGGGGATTCTTTGAGTGGAAAGGAAAGAACATAGGAGGAATAAGAAATAAGGGAAAATTTTCACAGGTACATATAAGTATGGTAAAAATAGTATATTAATCTCTTGTAAAACCAGTATGGAGGTTAAAGCATTACAGCCGTACAATCAAATATATCCATGAAAATCAGTCAAGGCATTCACAAAATAAAAGGATGAAAAGTATAAAAACATACCTAAAATGTGGGCTGGAGAGAATAAAAAATTTAGTGCTTTTAGAATGGGTTCAAACTTTAGCAACCATCAAGTTAATATAGTGCATAGGATACTATATATAAACCTAATGGTAACCACAAATCAAACCACAGACCTAATGGTAATCTGTCAGATATGCAAAAACTAAAAAGAAAGGAATTCAAGCATATCATGAAGCCACAAGAAAGCAAGGAAAAAACAGGAACTACAAAAACAACCATAAAACAAGTAACAAAATGGCAATACTTATTGATAACTATTTTGAATATAGGACTAAACTACCTAATCAAAAAAATTGGGTGATAAATGGATAACATGGGAAGACCCATCTATATGCTGCCTCCAAGAGACTCATTTCAGACCTAAAGATATATACAGATTGGAACGGAAGGGATGGAGAGCATTTATCATGCAAATGGAAGCAAAAAGAAAGCTGGAATAACAATACTTACATCAAACAAAATAGACTTTAAAACAAAGACTGTAACAAGAGACAAAGAAGGATACCACATAATCATAAAAGGAACAATTCAACAAGAAGGTATAACAATAATAGGAGAGCCTAGGTGGCTCAGTGGGTTAGGCAGATGACTCAGTTTTGGCTCAGATCATGATCTCAGGGTCCTGGGATCGAGCCTGCATCAGGCTCTGCACTCAATGAGGAGTCTGTTTGAGGATTCTCTCCCTCTGTCTCTCCCCATCTCTAAAATAAAATCTTTAAAAAAAAAAAAAAAAGGTATAACAATTGCAAATATTTATGCACCCAACATGGGAGTACCCAAATACATAAAACAGCTAATAACAAACATAATGGAAGAAATTAATAGTAATGTAATAATAGTAGTGGGTTTTAACACCACACTTTCATCAATGGATAAGTCACCCAGACTGAAAATCAACAAGGAAACAGTGGCTTTGAATGACAAATTGGACCAGAAGGATTTAACAAAATACTCAGCAAAATACACACACTTCCAGTGAACACGGAAAACGCTCCAGAATAAATCACATTAGGCCACAAAACAAGTCTCAAGAAATTCAAAAAAACTGAAATCATGGGGATTCCTGGGTGGTGCAGCGGTTTGGCGCCTACCTTTGGCCCAGGGCACAGTCCTGGAGACCCAGAATCTAGTCCCGCGTCAGGCTCCCGGTGCATGGAGCCTGCTTCTCCCTCTGCCTGTGTCTCTGCCTCTCTCTCTGTGTGTGTGTGACTATCATAAATAAATAAAAATTTTAAAAAAACACAAATCATAACATGCATCTTTTCTGATCACAATGCTATGCAACTAAAAAATCTGGAAATCACATAAATACATGGAGATTAAACAAAATGCTACTAAACAGCAACTGTGTCAATGAAGAAATCAAAGAAAAACTTTAAAAAAAAATACATGGAGACAAGTGAACATGAAAACACAATGGTCCAAAATCTTTAAGATGCAGCAAAAGCTATTCTAAGAGGGAAGTCTATAGCCATACAGGCCTACATCAAGAAACAAGAAAAATCTCAAACAACCTAATTTTATACCTAAGGAAGCTGGGAAAAGAGGAACAAGCAAAGCCCAAAACTAGCAGAAGGAAGGAAATAATAAGGATTAGGACAGAAATAAATGAAATAGATTAAAAAAAACAATTGAACAGATCAATGGAACCAAAAGATAGTTCTTTAAAAAGATCAACAAAATTAATAAACCTTTAGCTAGACTCATGAAAGAGAAGGGGGGACTCAAAGTCAAAAATGAAAGAGGAAAAATACCACCACAGAAATACAAAGGATTATAAGAGAAGGTCATGGAAAATTATATGCTAAGAAATTGGACATCCTATAAGAAATAAATTCCTAAAAACATAACCTCTCTAAACTGAATCAGAAAGAAACAGAACATTTGATCATATTGATTACTAGTAATGAAATTGAATCAGTAATCAAAAAACTCCCAATAAACAAAAATCCAGGATGAGATGGCTTCACAGGTGAAATCTATCAAACATTTAAAGAAGAGTTAATATCTATTCTCAAACCCTTCCAGAAAATAGAAGAGGAAGGGAAAGCTTCCAACTTCATTCTGTGAGGCCAGCATTACCCTGATACCAAAACCAGATGAAGCTAAAAGCCAACCTACCGAATGGGAGAAGATACTTGCAAATGACAGATCTGATAAAGGCTCAGTACCCAAAATACATAAAGAATTTCTATAACTCGACACCAAAAAAACAAATAGTGCAATGAAAAAATGGGCACTTACTTCTTCAAAGAAACCCTAGAGATGCGAAACAGACAAATAAAAAGATGCTCAACATCACTTACCACCAGGGAAATGCAAATTAAAAATACAAGGAGATATCCCCTCACACCTATCAGAATGGCTTAAATCAACAACAGTAGAAACAACAGGTGTCGGGGAGGACGTGGAGAAAAAGGAACCCTCCTGCACTGTTGGTGGGAATGCAAGCTGGCACAGTCACTACGTTCCTCAAAAAGTTAAAAATAGAACTACCTTATGACTCATTAATCTCACTACATTATAGTGATGTATATACTATAGAATACAGTATAGTGTATATATATAGTATAGTGAATACAAGAACACTAATTCAAAGGAATATATGCACCCCCGTCTTTATAGCTACATTATTTTTAATAGCCAAGATATGGAAGCAGCCCTGGTGTCCATCAGTTGATGAATAAAGAGGAGGTGGCTTCATTTTATATATACACACACACACATATATATACACGCATATGGAATATATATATTTATAATGGAATTTATACATAATGGAGTATATATACATATAATACGTGTGTGTGTGTGTGTGTATATATATATATATATATAATGGAGTATTTTTCAGCCATAAAAAAGAATGAAATCTTGCCATTTCCAACAACATAGAGGAAGCTATAGGGTATAATGCTAAGTGAAATAGAAAAAGACAAATACCATAGGATTTCACCAATATGTGGAATTTAAAAAATAAAAGAAATGAGCAAAGTGAAAAATGAGGGAGGGGAGAAACAAATCAGGAATGGACTCTTTACAGATCAAAGAGATGGTTGGGGGGCCGGGGCGCATGAGTTAAACAGGTGGTAGGGATTAAGAAGGGCACTTGTGATGAGCACTGGGTGTTATACGGAAATGTTGAATCACTAAATTGTACACCTGAAACTCACACTGTATGTTAGCTGGAATTAAAAACTCTTAAGAATTAGAAGAATTTCAGGAATTAAAAGAATTTAAAAATTTTAAGAATTTAAAAGAAATAAAGACTTAAAAATTATAATTTTTGTTCCAAGAGTTTTGAGGTATTTGTTATTTAATTTCCTCCACCCCCCCCCACAAAGTATAGGATAATTTTCATCCTACATCATGATCTTCTATAATACCTAGAAACATTTGAAAGGAATAGGCAAGCTTTGGGATTAGTAAAGACAGATGGGCTTTGAGTGGTTTCTAGAGTTGCATTTCTGCTCTGTAAAGATTGGCAAGATAAGAACCATTGTTTCTGATTTCCCCAAAGAACATCCATTTACATCCTGAAAAATAAGGGACTCACCTACTTTTCTTTAGTTTGCTGCTTTATATCTGGGAAATCTTTAACTAAAATTAGAATAAAAAGACTTAGGTCTTTGTAAAGTCTGTATAAAGCATTTTAACAAAAACCTACTTTCTGAGTATAAATTTCAACTTTGGTATCTATCGGCCAATATTGGTCTTTAGCAGATTAAGGGAGGAGGGCCTAAGAAATTTTGGTCATCGGTTTGGTCATCGGTTTCCTTTCATCAGAGGGATTGTGAATGGTTACTAATCCATCCAATTTCTCTCTAAATTTGGTAGGATCTTCTTAAAGTGGAGGTAAAAGGGCCTTATCATTTTAAAGATCGGTTGCTGTTCAGGGGACATATTTTTTTTTTTTCTTTCCCGAGAGGTATAAGGTATATCTTGCAAAAGACATTGCATAAAAACGTCTGAGGCGGACAGCCCGTGATCACAGAGCCCTGAAAAATCGAAAAAAAAAAAAATTGTAAGGAACAGGTTCTGCTAAATTTTCTTCCCGGCTATTAAGCACTTACCTATTAGTGGTCTATTTGGGGCCTATAGATGAGGCCAGACAGCTCTGTGTGAGGAAAGGCAAGTTCTTAAAAACAGGCAGTTGGGAGCCAGATCTTGAGAAGGAGAATTTACTTTGGTTGTAGAAATTAATTTCTTGTCTTAAGTCCACGTAATGCCGGACTCGTAGGGAGAGTCCCTGGGGGTAGCCGGTTCCACTACTAGGATGGGAATCAGGAGGCAACCGGCACCCAAGCGAAGGGGCAACTCTTCCCCAGGTCGGCTGCTCTTGGAGTGCTGTCGGCCACCACCTTCCTGTAATATTCCTGCCTGGTGCGTGACAGCTAAGCGCTAATTTAGTGGTTTTGCAGCCACAAAGGTTTTCGTCAAGACGCCGGCCGGAAGCGTCGGGACCAACTGACCGACATTAACGACATTAACCCTCCTGGACTTGGTTACTTCCCTTGTCTGATTTGGAGTCACAGAGCTCGCCTCCATCTGCCCAGACGCTCTTTCCTGCTTCCCTTAAAAAAAAAAAAAAAAAAAAATCCCCGAGATCTCAGAGAGATGGTTTTGAAACCTGTTCTCCCGTCCCATTTGGCCGCCTTCCCAATAAACTCTTGCCACATGCTCAGGGCCTCACTGCTGGACTTTGATGAACATCGAGCCCGTGAACGTGGGTGTGGCTACAAGAGGACAATTAAGAACTCAACGTAAAACATTTTTTCCCTCAAATATAGTTAAAGGATCCATCATTTATGAGTAGGATCTTAAGTCTCCGTAGCAACTCAAAAGAGCCCTTTTATGAAAAGACCCAGAGGAAACGTTCATTCTTTAAGTAAGGACTTGAAATTAGGCAGAGGTTATGTCCCCCAAGAACCCACTCTTGAAACCTGTGTTCTCCTGACACGTCTAGTTTCAGGTCCTTGGCTTCCCTGACGTGCATGACTCTACGTGCCCCGTACGCACCCGCTCAGCCGGGCTAGGGGAGCCGAGACCCTCCGGGGCTGGGGAGCGAGGCCAGTCCCCAGCTACTTGCACAGCCGCCAGAGCAAAGGAAACCTGCTCCTAAAAATCTTTCTGTGGCAGCAAGTTTAAGCTGGTGACAGTACCAGAGGGGTCCTGGGCTTCCCAGCAATCAAACGTCCCCGGCTAGTACCCCACGCCGCACCTCACTCCATGCCGAATTCAAAACAGGTCGACAAATTACACTAAATGTAAAATGGACCAAACTATGGAACAGCCCAAACCAGACTCACAAATTTTTAACACACTGTTGACCACTTACGGCATTCCACTGACCTTACAGACAGCTTCTGGTGGACAAAGTTTATAAACCGTTCACTTTGGATCTAATACTGGCCGCAGCAGTGAATACTGCTTTACCATAAAACCGCTTGTAATGCTCTATGAGGTGACGAGTAACGCATGTTCCTGACACTAAACAAATACAGGGGGCGGGAGCAAAAGTGGCCTCACTCGCTCTCCTGAACAAAATGGCCCAAGAGGTGGCGGGGAGGTAGAGTGGATTATGATACACTTCCTGGGGATCCCTGGGGACCTATGGAAGACATAGTGCAGATAAAACTTATAATTAAGGTGAGTCCAGATGTTGGCCTATCCCCCAACCCAGTGAGTTACAGCCTCGATATTTTTAAAAAGCAATAAAAACCCCTTTTCAGTGCACTTATTAGAAGCACAAAGTACCCTGCCAACAGGCAGAAAGGTACTAGCACGAGAAGTGGTGTCTCCAGTGTAGGAGGAACCCCGGACCCTCTGCTCCTAAGGGCACCTTCCACACCTTGAGGACAAGGACTGCTTTAAGCCCTCTCACCCGGGGAGCTCACTTACCACGGGCGAGGCCCACGAAAATAGACAAAACCACAGCAAACGCTACCATGGAACCAATCAGAGTGACTGAAGGGAGACACGTAACGGGTAAGAAGTGACGAGGCAGAAGTGGACCCGTCCCCGCTCGAGTGGCTCTGAGGGTGAGGGCCCGAAGGAGGACAGCCCCGACCCTCACCGGAGCAGAGACTGTGCAGGTTGGGCTCGCGACCTCTGAGCATCTGCAGGGGCTTCTCCTCCATCACAAGGGCCCTGGGGGCCGGGGCGGCAGCCAAGGGACACTAAGCGGCCTGTGTGGCACGGCCCTTCCTTGCACGGCTCTTCGGGGAACCCTGGGGAACGGCCACGCTAACGAAAGCAGGGCATTGGCTCGGACTCAAAGGAGACGCCCCCCCCCCCCCACCCCGGGCAGGGGCACAGGCCAGATTTTAAGTCATCCTAAAAGCTGCCCCCCCCAGCCCCCTGGCCCCCCGGCAGGCAGGCGTTATTACAGTGTGTGCAGGTGCCAGAGACCCTGGAGAACCGACTGGCTCCAGCTGAGGAACGAAGTCAGGACACGAGCTCTAGCCTGAACAGTCACGGGTGTAGACAGACGGGCCTCTGCGAATATAGACAGACCATGGAGCCCTGCAGCTAGAGCCCCTCTGGGCACAGAACCCGTTCAGACCACGTCACTTGAACAACACCATAAAGCTAGAAACCCAAGTAGACACCCCGGAAACCACAACAGCACAGAGAAATGGAAATAGCCAACAGTGTAAATAGACCAAGAGAACACAAACACCTAGACCCATCAGCCCACGAACTGTCAACACCGACCCCTTGATAAAGCCAATCCTAGCACTAGGCAAGTCACCGATGGCTAAAGTGGAACACAGCCCTGAGCCCTCCTGGCCCGCACTGGCCACAGTGGCGCATGGGTGATTCGGGCCACGTCCATAGAAACCCCTCTGTAAGTGAAAAGACTACAGAGGCTCCTCCGCTGTTAGATGGAGGGCTCCCGACGACCAGGCCAGGCCAGGCCACTAACCCAAGAAAAGGGAACAGCAGAAGGGAACTAGCTGGAGGATTAGGACGAGCATTAACCTCCGGGACACGGGCGTGCAGATTCCTCACAAGAGATGAGAGAGCACCCCCTGGGGTTAAACGCCTTATAGCTCCCCACACAGAAGACCTTCCTGGCGTGGATGTCCTGGAGCGACTCAAGTCAGGGAAACCCCCGGGAACCCCCGAAGGAACAAATGAGCGTGCCTGCGAGTGCACTGCCTGGTAACCCGGTCTGCACTGCTCAAGCCCGACGGGCCCTGGAGATTTCCAGGATGGTGTAGGAACTTCCACACTGTCCCCAACCGAGGGAGCACTCTGGCATATAGCAGGGTCATGACCCGATCACCCCTGGACGCAGACTTTAGGACACGGTGACACACTACGGGACAGGTCCCTGCGCTTCCAGCGATGAGGAGAGCCAGCCCCTGAGTGCGTTCCCGTGGGAGGGCGGACGATACCGTGTGCTGGGCCACCACGGGCCCACCTCAGCAGCCCGGGAAGAGCCACCGCCTCCTAACACAGACACCCAGGCCTGTGATGACAAACCACTGTTCCCTATATTGAGGGCATCCTTACCTATGCAGACAACGAGGGGAAAAAGAACAGGCTCGGGTCAAAATAGAGTCAAGTGGATTCCTTACACTCAGAAAATGGAAACTTGACCCAGGCGAGGTCCAGAGAGCCCCGCGCCGCAGTAGGCGTTGCAGGCACCATCCGGGCCTCTGGAGGCACGATGACAGCACACGCAGTCGTCAGCTCGTGGCTCGCAGGTCAGCTCCTACCGCGAGAGCAGCAGCTCAGAGACCGATAGGCCTGTTTGGATATTGGCTACAGCACAAGCACCCTGGGGGGCAATCTTAAAGCACATTTAGGGCAGCCCGGGTGGCTCAGCGGTTTAGTGTCGCCTTTGGCCCAGGGTGTGAGCCTGGAGACCCGGGATCGAGTCCCACGTCGGGCTCCCTGCATGGGGCCTGCTTCTCCCTCTGCCTGTGTCTATGCATCTCTCTCTCTCTCTCTGTGTGTCTCTCATACATAAATAAATAAAATCTTTAAAAAAAAAAATAGGGGATCCCCAGGTGGCTCAGCAGTTTAGCGCCTGCCTTTGGCCCAGGGCGCGATCCTGGAGTCCTGGGATTGAGTCCCATGTTGGGCTTCCTGCACGGAGCCTGTTTCCCCTCTGCCTCTGTCTCTGCCTCTCTCTCTCTCTCTCTCTCTCTCTGTCTCTCTCTCTCTCATGACTAAATGAATAAAATCTTTAAAAAAAATAAAATATGCATTTATGCATTTGACTAAAGAGGAAGAGCAGGGAATTTAGATGGATAGAGACTTGAGACCCAGCGTCTATGTATTTGAAAAGTGCTGTAAGAATGTGTAAGACGTTGGCACCAGCCAGCGAGGACTCTGAGTATAACCCAGAGCCCTGCTCTCCCCAGGTTGCAGCAGCAGCACTGTGGCCTGAACCACCACAGAACCTCCAGGTTTACCCACCTGGGCTCTACCCTGAAGGTCCCACGGTCCATGAGCACGTTTGGGCCGGTTGAGGGGCTCACCTGGGTGTCCAGGGGCCCCGGGAACTACAGAGCCACGGACAGGAGAGAAACCACTTAGACAAAAACTCCAACCAGGCCTTCGGCAGCAGGGAAAACAGCCCTGACAAATAAAGGAGACCCGTTCCGGAGCATTAACCGTTAGCTGAACCCGGTACCCACCTGCGTGGGGCCTGCAGCCGGGGGTCCACTGTGTGACCGAACAGCCCCAGCCATGCCAGCAGTGGACGCGCTGGATTTCCAGCCATAGCCTGGGCGGTGGCAGGAGGACTCCCTGGTCCACAGCAGTCCACACGCAGGGTTTCAGGGGCACCGGGCTCCCCGCCGGCGTCCAGCGTGTGCTGCCACTCGGTGGCCTCGGGAACTGGGGCTGGTCTGACAGACGCAGGCTGAGGACGATCAGTGCGATAGACTGAGTTGGTAGCCACACAACTGGCCACTGGACAGTCTGCTCGGAAAATCAGAAGGAGGCGTCTATGTGTAGATTGGGCCCAGGACAGTCGGTACATGAGTAGCTCTTTGGTCAGCCCATGGCAGGAAAGGACTGCGACATAGGATAGAAGGCCTAGTAAGGACATCTGGCAGAGAATAGCACTGGACGACATCCCCATGGTGATTAAGCAGGTGTGTGCACGTCAGAAGGTCAAGTTTGAAGTAGCCAAGTTTGATAATCAGGTAGACAAACGCACTAGAAAGCTCAAGAAGCCAAGACTCCTATAGTTTATCTGAAAAAACACCAGGATTTGTGGCTACGGAGGAAACCAAGTCAAAGCATAGCCATATCTAAACAAGAAGGGCAACGAGACACAAAACACGGACACACAGCATCCCGACTGACGGGATCGTTGGGTGGGCCCCTCACCAAGCGGGTCATGCTGGCGTACGTGGCACTGGAACGTGGTTGGACACAAGAAACCCGTATAATACTACCAAGTAGCCTCAATTTTAAACTAGGAAACGTGAGGATTATCATCATGTTGAAGCTTAGAGGACTCATTCATTCATTCAGCAGGACATGGAGTCATCCAGGTAAGGCCAAAGGTAATAAACCTTTCCAAATTATGCAAACTAATTACATGGAACCCTGCCCTGTTTCAGAGAATAAGCTATAAGCATGCACCATTATGCACACATAGGTTACTCTCTCTTTGCAGAAGAAATAATAAAAAAATAATGCACTATTTGAGACTTAGAAATCGGGATTGCTCGCTTCGGTATTCCCCGGGCACCTACTTCACAGAAAAACTAATGTAAGGATGGGCTGAGGAACGAGGCCTACTATGGAACTCCCTCTTGTTGTACAGCCCAACTGCCTCTGGGTCGATTGAAAGGTGTCGTGGTTTGTGTAAGCAAAAGCTTAGGTTGCTTACTGACAATTAGGCATGAAATCTTGGACTAAAATGATCCAGGAAGTGGCAAGTTCTATCCTACATATCTAGAGAAGATGAAAGGAACTGCTACTGAATTAGTATTGCTGCAGATACAGAGAAGAATTAGGGCAGCCCGGGTGGCTCAGCGGTTTAGCGCCGCCTTCAGCCCAGGGTGTGATCCTGGAGACCCGGGATCGAGTCCCGCATCAGGCTCCCTGCATGGAGCCTGCTTCTCCCTCTGCCTGTGTCTCTGCCTCTCTCTCTGTGTGTCTTTCATGAATGAATAAATAAAATTTAAAAATAAAAATAAAATAAAGTTGTGTTGATATCACAATTAAGTTGTATCAGGATGTCTTCACCTCCTCTGTTCTCACCCACAAGAACTAGTGTCATAGCTTCTGAGGACCCCTGCTGGGAGCTTATCCAGAAAAACATATAAAGATGCAACTACAGGAAGAGGAAATTTAAACTATAAATAATGAGAGTTTGTAAGAAGTATCCAAGAGTGATCAGTCTGCATAAGGCTGTATTTTCTAATGTAAATAGCCAGTTTTAACATTCTCCATCTACCTTGCTAGCACTGTGCCCCCACTCTGGCATTCTCCAGTAGACCAACTCCATCCAAGCCCTTAACTTTGGCAGGTATCTCTCCAAAATAGCTCCTACCAGGTCACACCTGGCAGGTAGTCCTGGCTTGGACCAGGGCCCTCCTCAAAGGAATTTCTGCCCTGAAGCAGATGAGAGAACCCCACACACCAGCACACTTCCAGTTCCAGCTGGGCCTCTTTGTTGGCTGTGTAGGATGAAGCCCTGCCCTTTGGTACACCTGCAGCTGTTGCAGAGGCAAATTATAGATAGGCTGAGTGTCGGCCCCACCAGACAGATCCCACAGTGGCTACAGTCAGGCCTCTCATCAGCACAAGGAGCAAGCCCTGCCTACTATGCCCACAGCATAGGATTTGAATCATTGCAGCCATCTGGCTTGAAGGCCAGCCCCAGCCACTGGCAGGCCCACAGCAATCACACAGCACAGCCACAACAAGATGGTGCATGCCATTCACACAGGGGACACTTCTAGGTTGCCTGATTCTCATGACCAAAGGGGATTGCACTACAGAGCACCATACGACTTCTACACAAGGTCACAAAATTAAGACCAGAGGTAGCTACCCAACCTAATACACAGAAACAAAGTTAGAAAAAAAAAATGGAAAATAGGATATCTTCCAAAAAAATAAGACAAAATCACAGAAAAAGAGTGAAAGCAAATGAAGATAAGCAATATGCCTGATAAAGAGATCAAAGTCACAGTCATAAAAATACTCACCAGACTTGAGAGTAGATGAACTCTGAGAACTTCAACAAAGAGATAAATGGGATCCCTGGGTGGCACAGCGGTTTGGCGCCTGCCTTTGGCCCAGGGTGCGATCCTGGAGACCCGGGATCGAATCCCACATCGGGCTCCCGGTGCATGGAGCCTGCTTCTCCCTCTGCCTGTGTCTCTGCCTCTCTCTCTCTGTGACTATCATGAATAAATAAATAAAATCTTTAAATAAAAAAAAAAAACAGAGATAAAAATTTAAAAAAAAAACGCTTAGAGCTAAAGAATAAATGAAATAAAACTTAATTAGAGGGAATTAACCACAGATTAGAAGATGTAGAAGAATGGATCATTAATCTGGAAGATGGAGTAATGGAAACAACCAAGCTAAACAGAAAAAAAAAATTATAATAAATAAAAGTAGGTTGAGGGGCCTCTATAACATCATCAAGCACAATAACATTCATGTTATAGAGATCCCAAAAGGAGAAGAGAGAAGTGGACAGAAAACTTACTTGAAGAAATCATAACTGAATACTTTCCTAATCTAGGGAAGGAAACAGATATCCAGATCCAGGAAGCAGAGTGAGACAGCCCCAAACAAGATGAACCCAAGGAAGTCCACATGAAGACATATAATTAAAATGGCAAAAATTAATGACAAAGAGAGAATCTTAAAAGCAGTAAGAGGAAAACAAACATTAACAGGCAAGTGATACAAGTGAAACCCCATAGGGCTATTTTTCAACAGAAACTTTGTAGGCCAAAAAGGAACAGTATGATATATTCAATGTGCTGAAAGGGGAAAAAAAAAAAAGAGAGAGAGAGAGAGAGAGACAAAACAAAACAAAACTACAACCAAGTATACTCTAGCCAGCAAGGTTATCATTCAGAATTGGAGAAATAAGGGGTTTCTCAGACAAACAAAAGCTAAAGGTGTTAATCACCACTAAACTAGCCTTACAAGAAATGCTAAAAGGAGTTCTCAAGGTGGAAAGAAAAGGCCACAACTAGAAGAATGAGAATTATGAAAGGAAAAAAAAAATCACTAATAAAAACAAACATAGTAAAGGTAGTAGTCACTTCACTTATAAAGCCAGTATAGAGTTAAAACATAAAAGTGGTAAAATCAATTATATGTGCTAAAGTTAGACAAGGGATACACAAAATAAAAGGATGTAAAATATAACCTCATTTACATGAAATATTGAGGGGGTAATAAAAATTTAGTGCTCTTAATTTTTGTTAGAGCTTATACACCATCAACTTAATATAGACTGCTGGATACATGCAATGTTATATATGATCTCATGGTAACCACAAATCAAAAGCCTACAATAGATACACAAAAACATAAAAAGAACAGATTCAAGGCATAACACTAAAGAAAGCCATCAAACCACAAAAAGGAGAGCAAGAAAAGAAGGAACAGAAAAGAACTACAAAAATAATTCAGAAAACAATTACCCAAATGATAAGAAGTACACACATATCCATGATCACATTAAAATTAAATGGACTAAATGTTCCAATCAAAAGAAATAGGGTAACTGAATGGATTAAAAAAAAAAAAAGACCCATCTATATGCTGTCTACAAGGGACTCACTTCAAACCTAAAAATACATACAGTCTGAAAGTGAAGGCATGGAAAATAATACTGCATTCAAATAGAAGAAAAAAAAATCTAGGGTAACAATGCTTTTAGACAAAATAGACAATAAAACAAAGACTGTAGCAAAGGACAAATAAGGACATTGCATAATGATAAAATGATCAATAAAACAAGGGAACATAAAAATTGTAAATATATATGTATCCAACATAGGAGTACCTAAAAAATTAAAGTGATATTAAGAGACAAAGGGAGAAACTGTCAGCAATATAGTAACAGTAGGAGAATTTAACACTCAACAGTGGATAGATCATCCAGACAGAAAATTCTACAGAAAATTAAGCCAATAGTGGCTTTGAAACACATTATCCTAGAAAGGCTTAACAGGTATATTCAGAACATCCCATCCAAAAACAACAGATCATATATTTTTTTTCAAATGCACATGGTAACGTTCTCCATATAAATGACATATTAGGCCACAAAACAAGCCTCAAGACATTGAGGAAAACTAAAATTCTATCAAGCATCTTTTCTGATCACAGCAGTAGGACTAGAAGTTGATTACAAGAAAACAACTGCATAAAACACAAACACATGTAAGTTAAACAACATAATACTAAAACAAAAGGAGGTCAATGAAGAAATCAAAACAAGAAATTAAAAATCACATGAAGACTAAAGAAAATGGAAACAAAATGATACAAATATTTTCAACAGAGCAAAAGCAGTTCTAAGAGGAAAGTTAATACAACCCTTCCTCAAGAAACAAAAAATCTCACAGTTGAACCATATACCTAAAGGAACTAGAAAAACAATAAAAAAAAAAAAAACCAAAGTTAGTGGAAAAAAGAAAATAAAGATTAGAGCAGAAACAAAAAGACGCTTTAAAAAAAGTTTGATAAAAAGGGGACCTGACTATTTGAAAAGATGAAATTGATAAATCTTTAGCAAGAATCATCAAGGAAAGAAGGAAGATAGGAAAAATAACATCAGACAACACAAAGACAAAAAGGGTTATAAGAAAATATGCAAAATTGGGGCGACTGGATGGCTCAGTCAATAGTGTATCTGCCTTCAACTCAGGTCATGATCCTGCAGTCCTGGGATCAAGCCCTACATCCAGCTCCCTGCTCGGCAGGAAGTCTGCCTGCCTGCCCCTCTCGCTCTCTCTCTCTCTCTCTCAAATAAATAAAGAAATAAAGTCATTAAAAAAAAAAGAAAATATGAAAAATCAAATCCCAACAATATTGACAATTTAGAAGAAATAGATAAATACCCAGAAACACACACTCTTCCAAAATTGAATTAGAAAAAATAGAAAATTCAACAAATTACAAAAAAGGAAATACAATCAGCAGGAAAAAATTAAAAAAAAAAAAAAAAAAACTCCCAGAAGCAAAAGTCCAGGACCGATAATTTCACAGGTGAATTTTTCCAGCATCTAAAAAAGAGTTAATATATACTTTCATCAAGCTATTCAAAAACTTTTAAAACGAAAAAAAAAAAAAAAAAAACAGAAGAGGAAGCAAAGTTTTAAATTCACTCTGTGAGATGAGCATTGCCCTAATACCTAAATAAGACAAACACACTAGAAAAAGAGTAGTTCTGGACAATACCCCTAATGACCACAAGTGCAAATATATTACCAAACTGAATTCAAAATCAGATCAAAGAAATGATTCCCTATGATCACATGGTATATATTACCAGGACACAAAAGATTCAATATTCCAAAATCAATCTGACACATTAACACAAAAGCAAGGACAAAGACCATATGATTATCTCACAAGATGCACAAAAATATGACAAAATTCAACATTTGTTCTAGATAAAAATTCTCAGAAAAGTGCATATAAACATAACTCAATATAATAAAGGCCATATAAGAAAAACACACACTAACATAATACCAAATGAAGAAAAGCTGATTTTTCTCTATAATCAGAAACAAGTATATCCATATTCACAACTTTAATTCCATACAGTATGAACTCTTATCCACAGTAATCATACAATTAAAAATAAAAAAACCCAGACTTATAAGAAAGAAGTAAAGCCATCATATTTACAGGAGACACAATAATATTTATATGCATATAAATATTAAAAATACATATATATAAAACACTAAAGACTCCACCAAAATACTATGAGAATGAAAAAAATGCATAAAGTTTCAGGAGACAAAATTAATATACATAGATTAGTTGTGTTTCAAAAGATACTAAGAACAAAGTAGGAGGAAGCAGAAATTACATACACACAAAAATTATAATTGCACCAAAAAGACAAAAATACCTAGAAATGAACTTAACCATGAAGGTCTCCAGTCTGAAAACTATAAAATACTGATGAAAGGAATTCAAGGGAGCACAACTAATGGAGATCGATACAACATGCCCACAGTTGACAAGTACCGATAATTTTTAAATTCCACATCACAGAAAGCAAACTTACAGATTCAGTGCAATCTCTATCAAAATGACAATAGTATTTTTCAAAGAACTGGACTAGATTACAAATGTGTACGTTAATTGCAAAACACTCTGAAGAGGCAAAGCGATCTTAAGAAAAATAAAGCTGGAGATAACACAAACACTGATTACAAAACGTATGACACATGCAGAGCCACCAAGGGAGTGTGGTACAGGAACAAAAACAGACACACAGAACGATGGAACCGGAGAGGGAGCCCAGAAATAAACCCACAACTAGAAGATCAGTTAACCTACAACAAATGAGGCATGAATGGCCAATGGGAAAAGACCGTCCCTTCAATAAATTGTGCAAGACCAGACAGCTGTATGCAAAAGAATCAAATAGAACCAGCTATTAATATCATAAGCAAATATAAGCACAAAATGGATTAAAGACCTAAATATGAGACCTGGAGTCATTAAACTCCTAAAAGAAAACATAGATAGCAATCTCGAGGACATTGGCCTTAACCACCTTTTTCTACATAGGTCTCATCAGGCAGAAGAAACAAAACAAAGGAAAATATGAATAAATTATTGGGAGTATGCTTTAAAAAAAAAAACTTTTTTCACAGCAAATGATAGCTCGACAATACCTACAGGTAACCTACTGAATGGCAAAAGATATTTGCAAATGACATACCAGAGAAGATTAATATTTGAAATCTGTAACGACGTTATACAACTCAACACAAAAAAAAAAAAGAAGAAAAAAAAAAAACAAAAAACTCCAATTTAAAAGTGGGCAGAAGACCTGAATAGGCATTATTCCAAAGAACTCATCCAACTGGCCCACAGAAACATGCAAAGATGCTCAATATCATTAATCATCAAGGGAATGCAAAATGAAACCAAAATCGGTTTAGGGCAGGTATAGGGCAGCCTGGGTGGCTCATCGGTTTAGCGCCGCCTTCAGCCCAGGGCGTGACCCCGGGGTCCCAGGATCGAGTCCCACGTCGGGCTCCCTGCACGGAGCCTGCTTCTCCCTCTGCCTGGGTCTCTGCCTCTCTCTCTCTCTCTGTGTGTCTCTCATGAATAAAGAAATAAAATCTTAAAAAAAAAAAAAAAATCAGGTATCATCTGACACCAGTCACACCAGCTAGGTTCAAAGAGAAATAAGTGCTGGCCGGGATGGCCGGGATGGCCGGGATGCATGAAAAGGCCTCGTGCACATTTAATAGGAATGTACATTCTGAAATGCCATGAAAAAAAGTATGATGATTCCCCCAGGACATTAAAAATGGAAACAGCATGTGATTAGGAACTCCACTACTAGGTATTTACAGAAAAAAAAAAAAACACAGAAACACACATTCAAAAAGATACAGGCAGGTCTGGGGGGACTGCCACCTTGTTTAATAACGACCACATGGAAGCTACATGAGTGTCCACTCAATGGATAAATGGATAAGAAGGTGGTGCGTGTGCGTGTGCGTGTGCGCGTACACACAGGAATGGGACTCGGCCCTAAGAGCATGAGCATGTCCCAGCCGTAACACGGACGCACCTGTAGGATATTACGCAGCTTCGTGTGCGAGCCTTGCACCTAGGCGGACGCCGGGCCTGCCGGGAGCCCATCCCCGAGCCGGGGCCCTCGCTGCCTGGCCGGCGGGGCACTGCGGGCCCCCAGCTCCGGGGTGAGCGGCCTCGGGCTGATCAGTTCCCCGCTGCGCTTGCAGCTGGGCCTGCCGTCCCCGAGGGGACCGCTGCCCCAGGGCACCCTGCGTCCCGCGCCCTCCTGGGAGGGTACCCAGGGTCTCGCATGGCCTCGCTGGTGCGACTGCTCGGCTCTGCCCCAGGGAGCCCCACACACACCTGTGCAAGCTCACAGCGAGCCGAGGCCCTGGGACCCCAACAGACCCCCCGCCCCGTGCCTCCCAGCACCTGCCTGTTCCGGCCCGGCTCCCCGGTCCATGCTGTTGGCACATGGGCCATGCCCGCTCGGCCAGCCGCCGGGGCATCCCGGGTCCCCCAGACCCACGAGGCTCCGGGGCAGAGGGAGCCCACCCCCCAGGTGACTTCACGAGGCAGCGGCCCTTCTGGCCCGGCCCCCAGGACGCCGTGGCTCTGCAGCCATCCAGGCTGGAGGCTCCCGCGCACCCCACCCCGGCCCCACCTGGCCCCCCGTTCAGGTGGATCGTGCACGCACACCTGCGGCCCTTGCTTGTCCTTGCACCACCGCCAGGTCAGCCCAGGACCCTGCCTCTCGAGACTCCTGCCTGGACCCCGGCCTTGCCCACGCGTGTGACGGACGCCCCTCATCAGCCTCCCAGGCCAGCAGGTGCCCCCAGGCCAGGGGGACTGTTGGCCGGAGAGATGCTGCCCCCCTCCCCCCTCACTGAGTTCGTTCCCTCTGAGGTGGAGCCCGAAACCCGGGGCCCCTCTCCCGGGGCCCTCCTCCTGCCTCTCCTCACAGGGGACCCCACCCAGGCACCCGCACCCCCCGCAAGGCAGTGGGCCCACTGTCCTTCCGCCCGGCCTGGGGGCTGGGAGCTCAGCAGATTCCAGGGACCCCGAAGGGCCCGCTCCTGCCACCCAGCTCCCCCCGACAGCTGGCTGGCACCCAGTCCCAGGCTACCCGCACCTGCGCGGCCTGCACAGGCCAGGTAGGCCTTCTCGGAGGGCACCCAACGCTCCTGTGTGGACCCACCCACATGCCTCCACACCTGCCTTCGGAGGAAGCGAGCACATGGGTGAAGGCTGGCCCTCGGAATCGGATGCACGTACCCCCAGTGGCCCGGCCACTGCCGCTCTCTCCCGGCCTTGGCTCCCCTGACCCGCGCCACCTGCACGGGCGCCGTCTGTGCCTTGTCGGCTGGCCTCGGGCTGCCCGCGCCCTCCGGGCCCGCTGGGCTCAGGCTGTTCTCAACTTCCACAGGCTCCTGAGTGGAACTCCTCATTACTCCTCATTACTCCTCATTACTCTTCTGAGGCTGCAGTTTTAACCGGCAACAGACAGTCCGATTAGGAGTGGATTGCCCCACACGGTCCTGGGCTCTCCCTGGAGGGTACCCAGGGGGCTCCCACTGGAGGGTGCCCAGTGACTCTCATGGGAGGGTACCCAGGGGGTCTCATGGGAAGGTACCCCAACCACCCCACACCGACTCACCTTGGCAGGTCAGTCCAGATCCCCCAGCTCTGGCCTCAGGCAGAACAGGAGCAAATTCCCCTACACTAGGTGAGCGCTGTGGATGGGGTGGACAGTGGCCACCCCGTGCTTCACACTGGGAAGGGCCTTGTCTATATGGCCCTTTCTGGGACCCTGGCCACCCTGACCCGGACCGACCGGGCATGTGCAGTCTGCACACGGTCAGCGTCTCTCAGATCGAGGGGCGCTCCAGGTCCTTCTGGTAGGATACCAACCGCCTACACGGCCCTAGGGAGTACAGAGCCCACCAGCTCCCAGGATTTCTGAGTCTCGTTTTACGTTGACGACTCGGTGCACACTTGGGAGGGCTGCTCGGCAGTGTCCTGGGCCCTTGAGAAAACAAGGCTCCGGGGTGACTGGTCTGGGAGGCGCCCTGACCATCTGGTGGGTCCCCACCCGGTGAGGCAGCCCAGAGCCCTCCGGTTCTGCCCTGAACACCCAGATGTGTGTGTGTTAGAGCCTGGAATTCGGCAGAAGCGTCGGACCCCAGTAGCCTGCACCTGTGACTTGGCTTCCTCCTACACGTGTCCCTGGCTACCCCTTCCTGCGGGGCCCACGTACACGTAGGATGCTCCCGTCGGCCTGCCCGGCCAGCCAGTGCCCCCAGGCCTGGCATCGCACACCATCCCCGATGCCCCGTGGAGCTCTGAGTGGATGTAGCTCACCCACGAGTCTTCCGGAGGACACAGCTTTGAACCATCTGCCGTCAGCCCACGTGGCTCGGCTGCTGATGGGGTGAGGCCTCGGCAGCGATCACGACTCCCAGGTGTCTCCTAGCACAGGGTACCGTGGCGGGTCACAGTAGCCAGGAACCTGGGCCAGGGCACTGTCACGTGAGGCCCAGGCACAGGAGGGGACTGCGGGAGGTGACAGACCTAATTCTGAGCCCCCTGGTGCACCCGAAGGCAGAGCGGAGTGAACCCGGACTGCTTTGCAAAGTCTGTATGGGTTCGGCTGACCGAGGTGTCCTCAAAGGGAGACACCCGGGAGCACCCCCCCTTGCAAGCAGTCCGCTGGGGGACTCACAGTCTCTCATTTCAGCTGACACCTTAGAGCTATTCTGGGCGGCGGAGGCGGAGGGCGGGCTCCCTCCCCGATCGGCAGGGCAGGGGGTTAGGGGCGGGCTTAGCTCCGCAGGCCTGGAGGACCCTTCTGCACAAGGGCAGCTAACAGTGTAGGTGCTGCGCGTGTACCAGACTCACGGATCCCGGTGGCTGGGAGAGGCCGGGTCACAGGAGTGGGTTCTGGGGGCACAAAACAGTAGCCTAATCGCAAGGCCTACCTAATGTGGTGTGATATCGTCCCCGTCCAAGGCAAAGCTGGAAGCTTCTCAACCTCCTTGCCAGGAAGGGGCCAGGCAGGAGGCAGGACAGGGTAGCCTGCCCTGGGCAACACCTGGGAGGACTAGTCTCTGGCGGGATAAGGAAGCAAGGCCATACAAACACCGTCAGTCATTTTCGGTGGCCAGCTCACACTGAGGGGGGCACTGGATGGGATGAGCACTGGGTGTTATGCTATATGTTGGTAAATTGAACTCCAATAAAAAAAGAGAAAGCAAAAAAAATTTTTTTAATGAATAAATAAATAAGAACTTTATTTCTTTTTTTTTAAAGTTTTGTTTTTAATTTTTATTTATTTATGATAGAGAGAGAGAGAGAGAGAGGCAGAGACATAGGCAGAGGGAGAAGCAGGCTCCATGCACCGGGAGCCCGACGTGGGATTCGATCCCGGGTCTCCAGGATCGCACCCTGGGCCAAAGGCAGGCGCTAAACCGCTGCGCCACCCAGGGATCCCCAAGAACTTTATTTCTAAAAAATGCTAACCATCATCTGAGTGTGGGACCCAGGAAATTTAACAAAAATCCCCTACACCTGGACAAGCAGAGCAGGACTAACTCCATTTTGTGCTGCACCGGCCACCTCCCCTATGACCCCCACATGACCTGCTTATTGCTTAGGGCGCTGCCCCACCCTAGTCGAGCCGCTGGGCACACCCTAATCGGAAATGGGCTCATAACAATGTAACCCCGCCTGGTGCCCGCCAAAACTGCGCGCCGATTCCGACCAGAGTGATAGGCCAGTTCGAATGGATCCTAGAGGGTAAGGTGTAATTCAATCGGCCACCTGCGTGTGGACCCACAAGACTGTGCAACTTTCTGCGTATGTTACAATCCCATCGGCCACCGGCCCCTATAAAGCTGCTGCACCTCTTAGTCTCGGGGTCCAAGTCCCTGCTCCGCTGTGTCGGGTGCACTTGGACCCAAGCTCGAGCTTGTAAATAAACCCTCATGTGCTTGCATCAGTGTCGGCTCCTCCGTGCTTTCTCGGATTCGCGACCTTGGGCACAACAAGAGCTTTCAGCAACTACCAACTGCTGATCTCAGATCACTGTGACAAATATAATAATTATGAAAAGGTTGGAAATATTGCAGGAATTACCAAAACATGACACAGAAACATGAAACGAGCCAACACTGTTGGGGAAACGGCACTGACGGACTTGTTCAAGGCGGGGTCGCCAGAAAACTTCGATTTGTAAAGAGCCTGATATCTGTGAAGCACAATGAGGGGAAGCACACAGAATGAGAAGTGCCTGCCTTCCCTTTGAGGAAATATCTAAAGGAATTCCTTTGGAGTTGAATATGAGGATGAGAGAGCCGGGATTCAGAGTGAACGGCAGTCCTGAAGTGTGCCCATCTCCTGACTCCTTCCTTCCTTCCATGGCGGTCAAAAGTTCGTCCTGCACGTGGGTGGGCTTGTGGGGCCTTCGACCAGCACCCTGCGGTGGACACACTAGGGAGGCTGTGTCATAAAAGGCGAAGCAGCACCGCCTTCTGCACTAGAACCCTTGAGGTTGGAGCCCTGAGCTGCCACATACAAGTCCAGTTGCCCAGAGGACACTAGTCATAGGGAAGCCAACCCACACACAGCAGCCAAGGGCAGCTCCTCCCATCTGCGGGTCTAGTCCTTGAGCCAGACCAGCCCCAAGGGACTTCAAGGAGAAGAATCAACCGGTCTGTTCTTGGTCTGAATTTCCGACCCACGAAAACTATGAACATAATAAAAGGGTTGTTTCAAGATGCTAAATTTAGATCAGTTTGTCATGCAGCAAAAGTAGCTGCAACCGGAGAGGAGGGCCAAAGACATACCGATATGAATGGATAGGTTCAAAAACATCCAAATATATTCCAACCATCTGCAGAGCGGAAGTCGTTTTCCCAAATAATTCAAAGAAAATTTTGTTTTACATATGTGTTGTCCTACTTGAAGGCTTCAGAGGCATGAAACGTATAAAGCCTCGTCCCTCGTTAATGCTTCCTGTTCAAACTACTTGCTCATTGTGAGAGCTTCCATCTTAGTTCTAAGACGGAAGAATAAAGTTAGTAAACCTTGCTCTTCGAGCCCCCATTTCAAATTGTATCCCACGAATGCAGATGTCAGTGAAAGGCATCCTCGAGCTTGCCAATAAGAGAATCGATCAGCATAACTTCTCAGGTGATGTTATTATTTCATGTCGATATGTTTCACAGCTCTAGCCCTAAAAGTGTCAACACCATTGAGGACACACTAAAGACGAATGTAATAATTTTATTTGTATTTTAAAGCCACATAAATAAAATTGTTTCTGTGGGAGAGAGTCCAAGATGGAGAAAGAGTAGGTCTACACGAGTAGACCTAGTGTCTTTGGTCGCAGGAATTCAGCTAGACAGCGATTAAATCGTTCTGAACACCCGCAGACTCAACAGGAACTCTAAGAAGAGAACACTTGCAACTCTACAAGGAGAAAGGCGACCACTTTCTGCAAGGCAGGAGAGGTGAGGAAGTGAATCCAGGCCATATACGGGAGGCTAGGCCAAGGGGCGGGCAGGGAGACTCAGCAGCCGGTACCAGAAAGTGAGAGAGCAGCGGAGCACACAACACACTGGAACTTTTAGAAGTCTACTCCCGTGAGGGATGTCCCTGCCTGGAAGGTGCCCAGGCAGCGAAGTAGGGCGGAACCCTGGATGGGACAGTGTGGTCTCAGGGAGACCCTGGATGGACAGTGAGGTCCCAGGGAGACCCTGGATGGACAGTGTGGTCTCAGGGAGACCCTGGATGGACAGTGAGGTCCCAGGGAGACCCTGGATGGACAGTGTGGTCCCAGGGAGACCCTCGATGGACAGTGAGGTCCCAGGGAGACCCTGGATGGACAGTGTGGTCCCAGGGAGACCCTGAATAGGACAGTGTAGTCTCACTCAGGAAGACCCTGGATGGACAATGTGGTCCCAGGGAGACCCTGGATGGACAGTGTGTCACAGGAAGACCCTGGATGGGACAGTGTGTTCCGGTCCCAGGTGCCTGAGTGCCCCAGAGCCCCCAGGCACGGGAGTGGGGAAATTGGCTGCCGTCAGCAGCCCAGGAGTGGGCTCTCAGCTCAGGGTTGCTGTTACCCATGAGCCCCAGCACAGTTGCGGTGACCACCCTCCAAGCAGGTGCCTGGCAGGCAGCAGAACGGGGGCACAGGCCCAATTCCCCCCAACCCCAGGGGGAACAGCAGCATGGGAGCAGACCGTGAGCCGGGCCAGTCACAGGATGGGGCGGGGGCAGTGGACAGGGGCTGCCGATGCAGACGGGGACACAGGAAGGGCTGGCTAAGGAGGCGGCCCGGGCTGGAGAGTGGGGGGCCACTGTTTTCACTCTCAATCTAAAGGGGGGGAGCTTTCAGGGAGCAAAGCCAGGTAGAGGGATCCATGAGGAGCAGGGTACTGAGCCTGCCCCCCTGCCCCAGGGCCACGCAACTCTGTGCCCCCCCACCTCCCACCCCCACAAAGACCTTGGGAATTTCCCCAGCAGACCCCTCCCCCCAAGACCAGCAAGAACACCCTGCAAGACCCCGCCTACCCCACATTGAGGACTGCAGAACCAGCGCTAGGGAAATACTGAATTCATGGACTTTTCCCCTATGATTCTTTAGTCTTTCCATTTTAATTATTTTCTCTTAATTCTTTTCAACCAACTCCTTCTTTTATCAACTCTTTAAAAAAATCTTCTTTAATTTTCATTTTTACAGTTACATGCTACCCTTTAATCGTATTTCATTTTATCTTGTATATTTTATCATTTTATCTTGTGTGTGTGTGTGTGTATATATATATATATTTTTTTTCTTTCTTTACAATTTTGGGATGCAGTTACCTCTAACACTCCAAAATACACCCAGAATCTATGTGGTTGGCTCTATTCTCTTCAACTGTCTGATCATATTTGCTTTTTTCTTTTTCTTCTTTTTTTTTTCTGTTAAAGTCTTTTTTATTTTTTTTTTATTTTTTTATTTTTTTTTTTAATTTTTATTTATTTACTTATGATAGTCACAGAGAGAGAGAGAGAGAGGCAGAGACACAGGCAGAGGGAGAAGCAGGCTCCATGCATCGTGAGCCTGATATGGGATTCGATCCCGGGTCTCCAGGATCGCGCCCTGGGCCAAAGGCAGGCGCCAAACTGCTGCGCCACCCAGGGATCCCTGTTAAAGTCTTTTTTAATTTTCATCTTTATAGTTATATTCTGAATGTATTTATTTTCTTATGTATATGGTTTCTTTCTTTACAATTTGGAGGTGTAGTTTCATCTAAAAAATCAACCAAAATTCACTCAGGATATAGTGATTTGGTCTGTTCTGTTCACTTGTCTGTTTACAGTCCTTTTCTTGTCTTTTAATTTTCATTTTTACAGTTACATTCTATCCTTTCATTGTACTTAATTTTTTTTGTACATGTAAGTTTCTCTTTCATTATAATTTCAGGATCTAGTTTTCTAACAAACAGACCAAAATACACACAGGATCCAGTGTATTGCTCTATTCTGTTCACCTGTCTGATTATATTCTCTCTTTTTAGTTTTGGGTCTCTTCTAATTTGTTTAGTGTATATTTCTCTAGGATCATTGTTGCAATTTTAGAATTTTGTTCCCTCATCCACCTGTTCTTCTTTGGGTAGAATGACAACATGAAATAAAACCTCAAAAAAGCGAACGAGAGGCAGTACTGACTGCAGGGACCTAAGCAGTATGGATATAAGAAAGATGTCAGAACTAGAGTTCAGAATAATGATTATAAAGATACAAGCAGGGCTTGAGGAAAGCATAGAAGACACTAGAGAATCCCTTTCTGGAGAAATACAAGAACTAAAATCTAATTAAGTCGAAATAAAAAAGATTATTAATGAGATGCAATAAAAAAATGGAGGCTCTATTCCAGGATAATTGAGGCAGAAAAAAGGATCAGAAATCTGGAAGACAAAGTGATGGAGAATAAAGAAGCTGAGAAAAAAGAGACCTAAACAACTACTGGATCAGCTAAACTACTGGATTCAAAGGGAGAATTCAAGAGGTAAATGATGATACCATAAAGCAACATTAGGATAATTGGGATCCCTGAAGAAGAGGAGAGAGAGAGGAGCAGAAGGTATATTGGAGCAAATTACAGCAGAGAACTTCCCTAATCTGGGAAAGGAAATAGGCATCCAAGTTCAGGAGGTACAGAGAAACCCCCCTCAAATCAATAAAATAGGTCAACAACCCAACATATAATAGTGACATTTGGAAATCTCAGAGAGAAAATCCTGAAGGCAGCTGGGGACAAGAGGTCATAACCTACAAGGGTAGAAACACTAGATTGGCAGCAGACTCATCCACAGAGACCTGGCAGGCCAGAAACGACTGGCATCATATATTCAGGGGGCTAAATGGGAAAAATATGCAGCCAAAGATACTTTATCCAGCTAGGATCTCATTCAAAATAAGAGGAGAGATAAAAAGCTTCCAGGACAAACAGAAACTAAAAGAATTTTTGATCACCAAATTCTTACAAGAAATGCAAGCCCTTTGTAGGGCTTTACAAAGCCTTACAAGGTTATTCTGTATGTTAGTAAATTGAACACCAATAAAAAATAAATTAAAAAAAAAAAAGAAATGTTAAAAGAGACCCTTTAAATGAAGAGAGAGCCCAAAAGTAACATAGACTAGAAAAAAAACAGAGACAATATGCAGAAAGTGACTTTACAGGCAATACAATGGCACAAAATTTGTATCTTTCAATAGTTATTCTGAATGTAAATGGGCTAAATGGCCCCATCAAAAGACACAGGGTATCAGATTGGATAAAAAAGCAACAATATACTGTCTACAAGAGATTCATTTTAGACCCAAAGATACCTCCAGATTTAAAGTGAGGGAGTAGAGAACCATTTATCATGCTAATGGGCATCAAAAGAAAGCTGGGGTGGTAATCCTTATATTAGACAAATTAGATTTTTAAGCCAAAGACTGTAATAAGAGATGAGGAAGGGCACTATATCATAATTAAGGGGTTTGTGCAACAATTGTAAATATTTATGCCCCTAACATGGGAACAGCTAGTTATATAAGCCAATTAATAACAAAACTTAAAAAACACATCAATAATAATAAAGTCTCCTAATAGTAGGAGACTTTAACACCCCACTTACTGCAATGGACAGATAATCCAAGTGAAAGATTAATGAGGAAAGAAGGGCTTTGAATGACACACTGGATCAGATGGACTTCACAGATATATTCAGAACATTCCATCCTAAAGCAGCAGAATACACATTCTTCTCAAGTGCACATGGAACATTCTCCAGAATAGACCACATACTGGGTCACAAATCAGGTCTCAACCAGTACCAAAAGATTGGGATCATTCCCTGCATATTTTCAGAACTACAGTGCTTTGAAACTGGAACTCAATCATAAGAGGAAATTTGGAAAGAATTCAAATACATAGAGGCTAAAGAGCATCCTACTAAAGAATTAATGAGTCAACTAGGAAATTAAAAAAGAATTTTTTAAATTCATGGAAACAAATGAAAATGAAAACACAACTGTTCAAAACTTTTGGGGGAAAAAAAAAAAAACCTTTGGGATATAGCAAAGGTGGTCCTAAGAGGGAAGTATATAGCAACACAAGCCTTTCTCAGTAAACAAGAAGGGTCTCAAATACACAACCTAACCTTATACCTAAAGGAGCTGGAGAAAGAACAGCAAAGAAATCCTAAACCTAGCAGGAGAAGAGAACTAAGAAAGATTAGAGCAGAAATCAATGAAATAGAAACCAAAAGAACAGTAGAACAGATCAACTAAACCAAGAGCTAGCTCTTTGGAAGATTAAGTCTGGCCAGGGGTTTATCTATCTTCTTATCAAAAAGAAAAAAAAGAAGACTCAAATAAATAAAATAATGAATGAAAGAGGAGAGATCACAATCAACAATGAAGAAATGCAAACAATTTTAAGAACATATTATGAGCAACTACATGCCAACACATTAGGAAATCTGGAAGAAATGGATGCATTCCTAGAGATGTATAAACTACCAACACTGAAACAGGAAGAAATAAAAAATCTGAACAGAACCATAACCAGCAAGGAAATTGAAATAGTAATGAAAAAATATCCCAACAAACAAGAGTCCAGGGCCAGGTGGCTTCCCAGGAGAATTCTACCAAACATTTAAAGAAGAATTAATACCTATTTTTCTAAAACTATTTCAAAAAATAGAAATGAAAACCTCCAAACCCATCCTATGAGGCCAGCATCAACCTTGATCCCAAAACCAAAGATCTCACCAAAAAGGAGAATTACAGACCAATATCCCTGATGAACACAGATGCCAAAATTCTCACCAAAATATTAGCCAATATGATCCAAGAGTACATTAAAAAGCTTACTCACCATGACCAAGTGGGATTTATTCCTGGGATGCAAGGGTGGTTCAACATCCACAAAGCAATCAATGTGATACACTACATTAATAAAAAAGACAAGAAACATATGATCCTCTCAATTAGTGCAGAAAAAGCATTTGACAAAGTGCAGCGTCCTTTCTTGATTAAAATGCTCCATAGTGTAGGGATGGAGGGAATATACCTCAATGTCATAAAAGCCATATATGAAAAGTCCACAGAGAATAATCATTCTCAATGGGGAAAAACTGAGAGCTTTTTCTCTAAGGTCAGGAACACGACAGGGATGTCCACTCTCACCACTGTTATTCAACATAGTAATAGAAGTCCTAGCCTCAGCAGTCAGACAACAAAAAGAAATAAAACTCATCCAAATTGGCAAAGAAGTCAAACTCTCACTCTTTTGCAGATGACATGATACTGTATATAGAAAACCCAAAAGACTCCACCCCAAGATTGCTAGAACTACATAGGAATTCAGCAATGTGGCAGGATATAAAATCAATGCACAGAAGTCAGTTGCATTTCTATACATTTACAATGAGATAGAAGAAAGAGAAATTAAGGAGTCAATCCCATTTACAATTACATTACAATTGCCTAAGATACCTAGGAATAAACCTAACCAAAGAGGCAAAACATCTGTACTCAGAAAACTATAGAACACTCAAAAAGAAGTTGAGGAAGACACAAAAAATGGAAGACACATTCCATGCTCATGGATTGGAAGAACAAACATTGCTAAAATGTCTATGCTACCCAGAGCAATTTATACATTCAATGCAATCCCTATAAAAATACCATCAACTTATTTCACGGAGCTGGAACAAAATAATCCTTAAATTTGTGTGGAACCAGAAAAGACCCCGAACAACCAGAGGAATGTTGGCATCACAGTGCAGGGCTTCAAGATCTATTATAAAGCTGTGATCGTCAAGACAGTGTGGTACCAGCACAAAAATACACACATAGATCAATGGGACAGAATAGAGAACCCAGAAATGGGCCCTCAATCTATGGTCAAGTCATCTTTGACAAAGCAGGAAAGAATATCCACTGGAAAAAGACAATCTCTTCAATAAATGGTGTTGGGAAAACTGGACAGCCACATGCAGAAGAATGAAACGGGACCATTTTTCTTACACCAGACACAAAAACAGATTCAAAATAAATGAAAGGCCTAAATGTGAGATAGGAATCCACCAAAATCCTATAGGAGAACCCAGGCAGCAACCTCTTTGACCTCGGCCACAGCAACTCCTTGCTGGACATGTCTTTAAAGGTGAGGGGGAAAAAGGCAAAAAAGGAAATATTGGGACTTCATCAAAATCAATGCTTTTGCACAGCAAAGGGGACAATCGATGAAACCAAAAGACAACCGACAGAATGGGAGAAGATATTTGGAAATGCCTTATCAGATAAAGGGCTAGTATCCAAGATCTATAAAGAACTTATCAAACTCAGCACCCAAAAAAACAAACAATCCAGTCATGAAATGGTCAGAGGACATGGACAGACATTTATCCAAAGAAGACCTACAAATAAATGGTCAATAGGCACATGAAAAAAATGCTCCACACCCCTCGTCATCAGGGAAATACAAATCAAAACCACAATGAGATCCCACCTCACACAGTCAGAATGGAGAAAATGAGTAAGTCAGGAAATGACAGATGTTGGCGAGGATGCAGAGGAAAGCGAGCCCTCATGCACATTGGTGGGAATGCAAGCTGGTGCAGCCACTGCGGAAAGCAGTGTGGAGGGTCCTCAAGAAGGTGAAAATAGAGCTACCCTATGACCCAGCAATTGCACTACTGGGTGTTCACCCCAAAGATACAGATGCAGTGATCTAAAGGGGCACCTGCACCCCAATGTTCGTAGCAGCAGTGTCCACAATAGCCCAACTGTGGAAGGAGCCTCGGTGTCCACTGACAGATGATGGATAGAGAAGCTGTGGTCTGTGTGTACAATGGGTATTACTCAGCCGTCAGAAAGGATGAAATCTTGACATCTGCAACAACAGGGATAAAACTAGAGGATATTACGCGGAGTGAAATAAGTCAATCAGAGAAAGACAATTATCACATGATCTCATTCATATGTGGAAATCAAGAAACAAAACGGAGGATCATAGGGGAAGAGAGGGGAAAATAAAACGAGAAGAAATCAGAGAGGGAGACAAACCATAAAAGACTCTTATTCATAGGAAATAAACCGAGGGTCACTGGAGGGGACGGGAAGTGGGGGAGAGGGTACCTGGGTGATGGACATGAAGGAGGGCATGTGATGTAACAAGCACTGTGTATTTTATAAGACTAATGCGTTACTGAACTCTACTTCTGAAACCAATAATACATTATATGTTAATTGGATTTAAATATGATTTTTAAACACTTTTAAAAATCATATAAAAATTAGTTTGTACAAAAAGTTTGGTCAAATCTTGATCAGCTGGATTCTGGTTAAGGAAAATGTTATATATATATATATATATTTTTTTTTTTGGAAAATGTTATATTTTTAAACAAACCCTTTTAACACTGGGAAAAAATTTAAAGATTTTAAAAATTAGAATTTATTCTTTAATTCAAATAAACTGTTAACACATTTTGAGTAATAGAGTAAAGACCACTGAGACATAAATAATGCAAATCTTGTAAAAAGCAGTTAAGATTAAAACTCTGCCATGCTAATAGAAACTTTTCATTATGTAAATTTTACTCATTTACTTATGCAGTATAATGTGGGGGTACAATTTTAAGTTATTCATGAAGCAAAGGTGATGCTAAAAGGAATGGCACTCCTTTGGTACATGGTGTGCATATGTATGCTGAACTCTGGTGTTTGGAAATAAATACAAATCACGTATAAAAAAATAGTGTATATAGTAAGGATAATAATAAAGTCCTATATGTAGAACAAATATATAAAAAGTTTTTTTGGAATAAGCAAGTTTTGTGTTTCCACCCTCCTGGGATCCAGGTTCCTAAATTTATGACGTGCTGTAAGATATAAAAGTTAAAGAATCACTACTCCGGAAGGTAGAATTTTGGAGAAAAAGAATAGTACAGGATGACAGTGCTTCTGTGAATTGTGAACTTCAGGAAACATGCATAACATAACATCAGTTTGGTATTGGTAGATTTTGTGAATTCTGCTGTTCATTCAAAAGTAGGTATTATTGCTAGACGTGTTCACCCCGAGGCTAGAGAATTGGGAAAACCAGCAGCAGCGCTGCCCCGTGGTAGGCCTGCAAGTGATGCAGGCCCCCGTGGTTAGGCAAGTGATGCTGTGCTTTGGGTTCCCCAAGTGGGCGGCTGGGGCAGCGGCACCGAAACAGGTGCGGGCGAGAAGCCGCAGGGCGGCCAGGTAGTCCAGCAGCACCGGTATATTACGTCATTACTTGGGAGATGAATGGATAGACACGCCTGGGGCTTCTGGGGCTCCTGATTTTCGGGGGGGGGGGGGGCACAGATCATCTAAGGAAATGCGTTAGTGGGGCGGCTGCAGGGACTGGTCGGACATGACGGGGTCCTGGTTTCACAGAACCCATAGCTAGGGCAGCCCGGGGCCCAGCGGTGGAGCGCCCGCCTCCGGCCCAGGCCGTCACCCCGGGGTCCCGGGATCGAGTCCCAGGCTGGACTCCTTGCAGGGGGCCTGCTGCTCCCTTGGCCTGGGTCTCTGCCTCTCTCTCTCTCTCTCTCTAGGTCTATCATAAATAAATAAATCTTAAAAAAAAAAAAAAAAGAAAAACAAAGTGTCTGTTTAGAAAGAACCCAGAGCTCTGTCGTTTTGAATGGAGTAGAGCACCTGTGTATTTTCCTGCTTCTGCCAGGAGATGGTCACTCCTCTCCCCTCCCCTCCCCCCCCCATCTGCACACTCCCCCCTCCACTGTGCTGCTATGGAAGAGAGCAGGAGGAAATCTTAAATTGTACATCCCCACGTACACTCAGCCAGCCACCCGCCCCCCAAAAAAAACCTCCCTTAAAACAAGAACAGACACTTGAAAAATGCTTCTGTGCGTCTCTCTGGGTCTCTCATGAATAAATGAATCTTTTTTAAAAAATAAATAAAAATGCTTGTGCGGCCTTTGACTGGTATTTTTAAAGCAGAGGAAAGGAGAGGCGGGCTCGACCAACCAGGACAGCGAGGTGAGTCAGAGAGAGCCCGGGAGGAGGGGCGAGGCGAGCGGGGCCCGGGGCCGGGAACGCGGGCACAGGTGCGCGGGGGCGGAGGGGGCGGAGCCTCGGGGAAGGGGCGGGGCCTCGGAAGAGGAGGTGGCAGGGCTAGGGGCGTGGCCTCGGGGAAGGGGCGGGGCCTCAGGAAGGGCCGCCGGGCGGCGAGGGGGCGTGGCCGCGGGTTGGAGGGGGCGGGGCGACGGGCTGGGAGGGGGCGGGGCGTCGCGGGAGGCGGGGAGGCGGGGCCGCGAGACGGGGCCCTCCGGGCGGCGGGGCTTGGGGGGTGCCCGACCGCTTCAGGCCGGGCGAGGTGTCCGCCTTCGGCTGAGGCGCCCTGACCTTCACGCCGGGTCCCGGGAGCGACCCGGCCGCCCCCCGCCCCGCCCCGCCCCCCTCCCCCGCCGCCCGGGGCCGCCCTGCAGCGGGCCGCGTTCCCGGACGTGGAGCCGGACCACCCGCGGCCCGGCCTAACCCGCCACTAGGTCGCGGCTCCCGGGTGGGCGCCCGCCGAGCCCCGCCTCCGACCCACCGGGAACGGGGCGCCGGGCCCGCCCCTGCTCGGAACCGGAAGGGCGTGAAGACCCGGGAAATGACCAGACGCTTCCTTTACAGCTCGAGGCCCGGCCACGCCCGGCCCCCGCCCGGCCCCCGCCGCTGACGTCACAAGCGGCCGGCGCCGCGGGGGGCGCTGGGAGGCCGGCGGCTACGTCACGGCCGCTCCGGACCGGAAGTTAGATCCGGCCCCTGGCGGAGGGAGCCGCCGCCGCGCGAAGGCAGAGCGCGCTGCGCATGCGCGCGGCGGCCCCGGCCGGCGGGTCGGGCTGCGGTGTGGGCCTCGGCTCCCCGGGCGCGCCCTGGCCCCCCCCCCCCCCCCCGGCGGCGGTGGAGCCGTTCCTCCCCGGCGCCTCCGGCGGCCCAGCCTGGCCGGCCTCCTTGCGTGAGCTCGGCGCACGTCCGCGGGCCGACCGGGAGGCCGGCGGGGTCACGGGGTGTGGACACGCACGCTTTCACCGAGAGCAAGCACGGGGGAGGGGCTTTGCCGTCGCCCCCCCACGGTGGAGCCCTAGCGTGCGGATTGCGACTGCCGCGCTACCCGTGTGTGATGCCTTCTCGCCGGCTCGCGGCACGTTAGGGGGCTGCGTGCTGGCAAGAGCGAGCAGAGGACCGCGCAGCGCACCGTGCACCGTGCAGCTCACCGGGCAGCGCACCGTGCACCGTGCAGCTCACCGAGCAGCGCACCGTGCATCGTGCAGCTCACCGGGCAGCGCATCGTGCACCGTGCAGCTCATCGTGCAGCTCACGGTGCATCATGCAGCGCACTGTGCAGGGCATCGTGCACCGTACAGCGCATCGTGGCCTGCGCGCCTAGAACCAGTTCCTGAAGCTGCGGGGCGAGGGATCGGAGCCTCTCCAGCCTGTGTGGTCTCCGCGGCCACGCTTCTCCCCGAACTTCCCCTCCCCAGGGAAGAGGCCAGCGTGGGACGTCGGGGTCTAGAGATGCAGAACTGAGCTCAAAAAAAGTGTGCCTAATGCAGCGCAGCTCCAGAAGTAGCTTTGAAGTTTGAAGCCCTGATGGTCCCGAAGGAACGAATGAATGACATACATACATACGTGAATAAATGAACGTACAATTTCCCCCTTAGGTCTCCATCCCGAAAATTAAGTATACGCTAGAGATTCTTAAATGTGCGGGCAAAGCAGCGACCCAGCACACACCTGCCGGCCCGCGCTTCCCACCGGAGACCCTAACGGAGTTGTTTTTGCGGTTCCGGTGACCTACATGCAAACGTGCCGCATTGCATAAAGCGATTGCGTGTCACCTGTAATTGCTCTCGACGTGTAGGATTCAAATACCTCTGCATTCTTTCCTGACTTGTGAATAGAAAAATCATGTTCTGTGGATGTTTTAAGGAACCGCAGACAGCAACAGTGTGTCACTGGCACTAGGAGGAAACCTTTCCCTCGGTTGAAACTAGACTAAGTCTCCAAGGACGTTAATGTCACAATGTATATGATTTAAGTCAATCTAAGTAACATTTATTCCAAAGCACCTTGGGGCTGGCGGGGGCGGGGGGGGGGGAGCTGGAGAAAAGTTTGTTCTCTTAGTTACACAGTGTCCTGAGCTGCTTTCACTGAGAACAACTGTTACACTGTCCTGGAGAATGAGCTTCACAATGCGTTCTTCAGATGCTGTCATGGAAAGAACACTGGACTGGGCCTCAGAAAAACCGCAGTCCTTTTTTTTTTTTTTTTTTTAAGCTTTTTATTCATTAAAAGAAAAAGATTTTATTTATCCACGAGACACACACACACACACACAGAGGCAGAGACACAGGCAGAGGGAGAAGCAGGCTCCCTGCAGGGGCGGGATGCAGGACTTGATCCCGGGACCCGGATCAAGGCAGAGATGCTCCACCCTCCACCGCTGAGCACCCCCAGAGGCCCCAGAAAAGCCAGAGTTCTCATCTCACTGCTAACACTCCATCTAACGTCTTGGGCATTTCAGATCTCTGAACTTTCCTTTCCTCACTTTAAATGTGATCTTTGTCCTTTTCCCGAATTCTCCTGTGGTATTTTGCTCTCTGTTTTACTCTGGTGAGCTCACTACTTGTGGCCTTTGTACCTAGCAATGCTACCGTTTATTGGATACTAACTGGAAATTTGTTGAAATAATCCTTTCCAACTCTAAGGTTTCAACTGGGCTATTTTTCTTCTTTGAAACAATGTACATAAGATGATATTGAGAATGCTATTGCCCAAGAATCATCCCACAGGTTACTTATTACGAAGGTGTTAAGGTATGTTTACAGTGGATTAATCTGGTGGATACCACCTTTAACCGAATCATCAAAAATAACCAAAAATTGGACAATAGTTTGACATTCTAGGCCCCTTGCAGTGAAACTTGGAGGACACATCATCTATAGAGCATTCCTGGAAAAATGTTCAATCTGAACCTAATCATAATCTAATCACAATCCGACAGACAAATCCAGACTGAGGGACATGTTGCAAAACCATTGGCCTGGAATCATGAAAAATCTAATAAAAGACAAAAACCCCAAGGGAATTATTCTAGATTAAAAAGGCATGACAACTATATATAGAGAACTTGACAGAGAAGCTCATTTATTTTTGTTATAATATCCAAAACAGCCAAAGTGTTCCTCGGATTGATTCCTAGAGTTACTTCTTGTTCCTGCTAAGAAAACTAATTAAACTAATTAAAACTAATTAAATGAGTAGTGCTTCAGAAAAGCTGATTCTTAATATTATTAATATTTGTATTAGTGATTTATATTATAATGTATATTATTAATAATCAATTCTTAATTCCTAAATGTTTCTTCAGTGAAAGTTTGCTTATGCTGAATGCTTATTGGAAATAGAAAACACTAGTAAATGGAATCAGCTACTTCATTGCTCAAAATAAAATTATAACTCTCAATCCTTAAAAGAAAAACAGTATTTTTTTAATGTAATTTTCAGGGACTCACTAGGTCCTTTCTAGTTTTAATTCCTAACCCCAGCAAGAGGGAAAGAAACAGAATAATAAAGTAAAAATGAAACTACTAGAAAAATTTGAGGAAGTAAGTGTCCTTAATATTACTTTCTGATTTATAGCTCTTCATTTTCTTGAGGTAATCACTGCTGTTCAATAAAAACTCAACTAAGTGAAAAAAAATTCAACTGAGTAAATTTTAAAGATCTAATTGGCTTTATTGAATGATTTATCAATTGGGCAGTATTCCATCTAGCAAATAGAAGATCCAAAGAGCTACAGAAAAGGAAAGACTTAAAAGCCAGAGAAGGAATGAGACAAGGAAGTCATAAGTAGGAAAGAAAAAAAAAAAAAAAAAGGATTATCTCAGGTAAGGTCACCTTCCTTTGAGGCAAAGAGGCCTATTAGACAAATTACCTCACTACTGCCAACCAAGAAATTCCAGACTGATGGGTTAAGATTACATTCCTGGAGGAGGCTGAAACTGCAATTAAGTTAGATGTTAGTTTTGGCTTGGTGATGTGGACTTAGCACTAGTGACTCCACTTTACATTGCTTTAGATCCTCCCGAGCTCCCGGGAGCCCCCATAAATGAAGGCCTGTTCCTCAGCCCTTCTAGACCCTGCTCACCCCTGCAGCATCTTAGTCCCTGGCGTACATGCACAACACACATATGCCATATTCTAGCACACCATAATATTCCCTGTGTTGGTCTTTCAGTTAAGAGAGGTTTAAGCTTACGTGAAAAAAAGGAAGTTGTTTGTTCACGTAATTGAAAATGCCAGGGCTAGAAGACAGGGTAGGGCTACAGGCAAGTCTTAAATGAAGTCTTTGGGTTCGGTTTCCATCTCTGGTCTCTGCTGGCTCCATTCTCAAACGGATTCCCCAGTATTAAGATGGCACTCTGTAGGTCTGGGCTTACGTCTCCACTCTTGACAATCCCAGAAGGGACAAATACTTCTTTCTTCTCCCCTAGCCAGGGTTACAGCAGAAGTCCTGGACTTAAATGACATCCTGAACCAAACACTGGGAGGAAGTGAAGGGGGTGGGGTGGGAGGGTCAGAAATGCTGATTGGTATGTAAACTAGGGAAGAGGTCAGCCCTACCCAAACCACCTACACTGAGAATGGAGAAGTTGTGGGTCCCCAAGGGAAAATGGAAGAAGGAGACTAAATGCTAGACAGGCTGAAACAACAGACGTCCACTATCTTTCTCAGCTCACCTAGCAATTTCAAAATACTCGTCTGCACTTTTCCTTCTGACAAATGCCTATGTAGGCTTTAAAATCCAGATCACATATCGCCTCCTTTTTGCCACCTTCTTTGTTGTTTGTCCATAAAACTACCTCACCCCCGGAACCACTTCTCTATCTTGTATCTATATGTCTATTATCAGACTGAAATTTTTTAGACAATTGCAATTATACAAGAAATGATTTTTCACTATTTTAAAAAATGCAAAGAATACCAGTCAAAGAATGGCCCATGGGCTGGCCACAAACTCCGAACTCTTTGTTATGGGTATTTAATGAGGTAAGTACCGGAATTGAGAGTGTCTAGAAATTGTTGTGACAATTTGACAAAGTAACTTTACATTTGTGGAATCTACTAATAATTCAGATTTGCATTTTCAAAATCTTAAAAATTCATTTCACTAGTAACTCATATATATGTAGTTTATTTCATATAAAAAGGATCACATTACACACATGGTGCTGGAATGTTCTTTTGTTCACTTAGTAATGTGCCAAGGAGCCTTCCGCTTAACAAAAAAATTCGTCAAAATTATCACACTTGTATATCTGTGTATCGTCTACAAGCTCCTTGAAGCCAGAATCTACCTTCTTATTTATCACCATATCCCCAATGCTTAGAATAGAGCCAGTACTTAGTTCTCAACAAATAAATAAGAGATTAAAGATGAATGAATGAATGAATGAATGAATGAATGGGTACAATCTGTTGACAGCTGCTAGATCTTACAGGCATTTTTTTTTTATTTTAAAGGGCACATTTTTAAAAAATTTTTATTTATTTATTTATGATAGTCACAGAGAGAGAGAGAGAGAGGCAGAGATATAGGCAGAGGGAGAAGCAGGCTCCATGCACCGGCAGCCCGACGTGGGATTCGATCCCGGGTCTCCAGGATCGCGCCCTGGGCCAAAGGCAGGCGCCAAACCGCTGCGCCACCCAGGGATCCCAGATCTTACAGGCATTAACCATTGTCCAACACCAGGTAAGTAATCTGCATTTCCAAGGACTGGAAAATGAACTAACATAGAACCATTTCATCTAACAAACTATTTTGTGGTAGGCGTTATCAGTATCATTTTATTGGTGAGAAACTGCCTAAAGGATTTAAGCAAATGAAGTAATTTGCCAAAAGTTACACATCTGTATGGCTATTGAGCAACAGGGTTTTTCCCCCAGTGAGTTAACCCTAGAACCTCCAGTAATCTCAATCACTGAATTCCACTTCCTCCATACCGGGAGTTTTAACAGACATAAAATCATCTCGTGTGCTTTAAAGCCTTCCTGCTCAGTACAGCCCTTGGCCTAGCAGTTTCAGCATTACTCATGAGTTTTTTAGAATTGGGACTCACAGGCTCCACCCGGGTGGAGCATCTCAAGTCTGAGGAGCATTTCTTAAATAATATCAGGAAATAGCTAATCTTGCTGTGTTGGTTTTCTATAATTGCTATAAAGAATTACAACAAATCTAGTGGCTTACATCATCGAAAACTATTACCTTATTGTTCTATAGTCAGAAGCCCCAAATTAGCGCCAGTGGGCCAAAACCCAGGTGCTGGCAGGGCCACAATCCCATGATGTAGTCTGTTTGGAGGTCACACCAACAAGCTCTTACTACTGTTGGATAGATGACTAAAACCAAGACTAGTTGGCCAATTTCTGACACTAAATACCATACAGAATGAACCCATCCAAGGATGGCCCTCACTGAATTATTCACAATCAGCAAATATTAATGAGCAGCTACTACCTCCTCCTTGGATCTTACTTTCCTTATGTGAAAAAGAGATCAGAGCAAGTACTAACTAATATTAGTCTAGCTCCAGAAGCAAACTTGTGGTTTTGGTGGATTTACCGTTGTTTATCTAATTGCCACTGGCCTTAACTCTTAGTCGCACATGACCAGTTTCTGGACACACCTCCAAAAACTGCTCCAGAGCCTCTGTCTACACTCAAACATCAAACTACTCCACTGTGAGCTCCTGTCCCTACACCACAACTCTGGTTACAACTGTGACAACTGGCCTCCTGCTCTGCAGCTCATGCCTACATAGAACAGAGCTTGTGGGTGAGGTAAGTAGCCCCCCAAAAGGACACAGAATGGAGAAGTGGAAACATGGCTGAGCGCTGCGAAGAGAACAGGACAAATGGGGACCTCCATCAGGGAGTGCAGCAGCTCTCAGTCAGGGTGAGATGGCTACGGTGGGAGCACAGACACTTGAGGACGGAACTGGCTGCTGCACAGAAGGGAAAAGGCAAGACCAGGCCTTCCTATGCCAGGCAATAGGGAAAAGGGCAGTTCAGTTCCAGGAGTTCTGATTAACTGCCTTCCATAGGGACAGTGTCTGTGGACAATGAAAAATCAAAACTGGTCCTATTTTTAAGGAGTCAAGAAACACATCCATGAAGTTACCAAGTAACAATGCGTAACAGTGTCAAAATGTGTCCAAATGTATATTAGAGACCATGAGTGCTAGGAGGGGATGTAAAGAAGGGGGAAGCTTGCTCAGGTAGGGAAGGCTTCTGTTCTGGCAAGAGGTACAGCTTCATTTAGATCTCAAAAAAACAAAAACAAAAACAAAAAAACAAAAAAGGAAGGATTTGCTAACAGAGAGGAAGAGTAAGAATGTTGCAGGCTTGAGAAATAGAGTAAGACAAAATGGGAAATCAGGAAGGTAAACTGCATGCCTGTTAGGAGACACACGCAGCTAATCTCGGTTCAGGCAGAGACGCGGAAGGGAAAAAGGCAAGGTGGTAATTTCATAAGGAAATGAGTGACAAGGCAAGTTTAAACTTTTTTTTTAAAGTTTATTAATATTTAAGTAATCTCTACACCAACATGGGGCTCCAGCTAAGGACCCCACCATCGAGAGTCATAAACTCCTCCAATCCAGCCAGGCAGAGGCCGGGGCAAGTTTATTATCATACAAAGCCCCAACTGCCAAGAGGTGTTTGATCTCTCTTCTTTATTTCCAAAGATTCTGAGAAAGCGAGGGGAGGAAACTGATATTTCAAAGATTAATTTAGAAATTTCCCTGGATGAATGAGGAATGGGTGAGAATGGACTCAAGGAGACCACTTAGAAAGATACGATAATGGTCCGGACACGAGGAACAGCAGATTCAAGAACAATTTCCTTTCTTGAAGGAGTAACAGGACTAGGTGACTAAAATAAAGAAGAAATGAAGAACCAAAGATGAGTCTGAGGTTCAAGATGTTTGCATGAGCAGAGTCACAGAAGTTTAGACTTGCAAGGGGTCCCGTTTGACTCCCTCACTGTTAAGAAATGAGACAACTGTACAATTGCTTAAAATCTCAGAACTAGTTCCCAGCAGAGCCAGCAGCAGAAATGTCCCGGCCAGGGCTACCGTGAGATTTACCAAGCAGTATAAGGCTAAGGGGTAATTACACATAAATCTTTTCAGAATAACTATTTAATGACGAGAGCAACCAGACCAGGATCTATTGTCATATAACCACAAGACTAAATTTAAAAAAAAAAAAAAAAATCCTGTAGCCCCATTAATAGTTCATGGGCAAAGTTGAATATTCTAAGATCTCTGCTATAAATAGAAACTTGACGAGTGACTTCCTAAGGTTGTAAGTTCTCCATGAGCACACTGACCATCAGGACCTATCCCTCCTCTGCCTGCTTTTTGCACCACTGACTGGTCATCTTAGCATTTATCGCTTGTGTACCATTCCCTTTATTAAACGTGTGGCTTCTTGGGGCAGCGGGGTGGCTGGGTCAGCTGAGCATCGGACTGTTGGTTTTGGCTCAGGTTACAATCTCAAGGGTCGTCATGTCAGGCTCCGCACTCAGTGGGGAGTCTGCCTGAGATTCTCTCCTCTGCCCTTTCCCTACCCACCTCTCTCTCTCAAATAAATAAAAATAAATCTTTAAAAAAAAAAAAAAAGAAAAGAAAGTATAGCTTCTTCTGGTGGGGACTTATCCTTTATTTTCCTTTAACCTAAATTAGTGTCGGAATTAAACTCTGATGAACACCGATTACTGAAGGAATTAGTGAGATTCTATCCATGACAGTTTTAGGATTAAGGAAGCTGAAAGTTTAAAGAACAATGAAAAACAGGATCCCCAGAGAGGCTACAGAGTTTAATGGAACAAGAACTGATTAAAGCATCCAGAACGTGATTCTTCAGTAGTAACAGGAAGGCCACTGATAATTCCAATTGTCCCTTTTAAGCCCTGAAGCCTGTGGGGCTAAAATAGTAAAAACTGCGACTTTACTCTAGTTATTACGGATTCCCTTTTAGACGTGGGTGAACTCATGGCCTACTAAGAAGGTTCAGGCAGAGACGCGGAAGGGAACAAGGCAAGGTGGTAATTTGATAAGGAAATGAGTGACAAGGCAAGTTTAAACTTCTTTTTTAAGGTTTATTAATATTTAAGCACAGACACTTAAATATTAGGACCCGTTTGATGAGAAAGAATATATAAAATGTATTACAGACACACCATTCCATTTTTATTTCGAAAGACAAAGAACTCAAACATTGACCTTCCTAATGGAACCCTCTCGCTTGCCTGAATGCACTTCTGATGCTTGCATACAATTAAAACGTATGCTTTACTCTTCCCAGTTCTGCAACCTTTATAACTTGGAATAGGTCTTAGTCTTTCTACATTTTCACATTGATGTTTTGGATGTAGGTATATGGAAAAACAACTTTTTTCTGAAATAACTTAGAAACAATGTAACAATGTTCTAAACCATGATTTTTCTGGAATTTGACCCTGAAAACAATTTTTTTTTAAACCCGTCTTTAGACAACCTTGTGGAGCAGAACCACTAGACCTATTGCATTCCATCCTCTGAATTAGTCATTTTTTTAAGTCAAAATAAAAAGTAACATCAGTTTGATGACTTAATGATAAACAAAATGTTGGCCCACTTCCTCTACCAACTTTGTTGAAACTGCAGGGATGAACGGTGAAGATATTCACGTCTGTTGAATATAAGACGGGGAACGGTCAGAAGAGTAGGAAATAGGCCTGAAGCGAAGAGTAGTCGGGGTGTTTCTGCTCTCCTGGAATGAATGTCAGGCACAGGAGGTGGGGAGCAGGGAGATAAAATATCGGGGAGAGCAAGGAACCCCTCTTCCTCCCAGAACTCCCTCCTATGCTTGTGAACTTTTAAATATCATGGACCTAGAGACTATAAAAATATATTATAAAATAAATCAAGATATCACCATGTCAGCGCGTATTGGAGCGGCAGGGTGGGAAGAGCCTCCAAAGAGGAAAAAAATTCCATTAAAAGATCTTTAAAATAAATTAAACTGGGCAGCCTGGGTGGCTCAGTGGTTTAGCGCCGCCTTCACCCCAGGGTGTGTTCCTCCCGGCTTGGAGCCTGCTCCTCCCTCTGCCTGTGTCTCTGCCTCTCACTCTCTTCCCCCCCCACCCCCCCTCCCCCCCGCTTTCATGAATAAATAAAATCTTTAAAAATAATTAATTAACTACTCTCAGGTCATTACAAACACAGGTGATTTCATTGAAACTCAGCGATTCGATGAAACATATTACCAATTACACCTTTTCTTGTCTGAAATAATGGAAGACTCCCAAGCAATTGCAAGAATAGCGGAGTGTCATTGATCCAGGTCTCCCCAACACTGCTATCTTACGTGACCACGGCAGGTTATCAGAAGCGTATCATCAATTAGTTTTTGAAGATCCTGAAGTTTTCTTTTTCTTTTCTTTTCTTTCTTTTTTTTTTTTTTTGATCCTGAAGTTTTCAAAGTTAGTAGTATTTTTAAGATCCCTTTCGGATACTGGGAAGGGAGGTTTCCTTGGAAACAGCCGGGTCAGAAAGGTCAAGGAGATAATGGTCAGAGAGGTTAAGTGCTTGAGCCAGCGCCAGAATTGCACTCTCTTGGAATACTACTACTTTTTTTTTTTTAAGGTTTTATTTATTCATGAGAGACAGAGAGAGAGAGAGGCAGAGACACGGGCACAGGGTGATGTGGGACTCGACCCCGGGATCCTGGGGTCACGCCCTGGGCTCAAGGCAGGCTCTAAACCGCTGAGCCACCTGAGGATCCCCTCTTGGGATACTACTTCTCAACCCTGCCTGCGCCCTCGAGGCCCTGGAGGATGTGAAAATCCAAACACTGGCTGGGCCCACCCTCAGTTAATCACACCAGCCTCCGCAGGTAAGGCTCAAGCATCAGTAGGTCTTCAGACCTCCACAGACTGCAACTCCAAGTCAAGGTTTCAGAACCGCTCTGCAAGGATTTACCAAATAGAATGGATTTAACGCTTAAAAAAAAAAAAAAAGAAAGAAAGAAAGAAAGAAAAAAGAGGGGATCCCTGGGTGGCGCAGCGGTTTGGCGCCTGCCGTTGGCCCAGGGCCCGATCCTGGAGACCCAGGATCGAGTCCCACGTCGGGCTCCCGGTGCATGGAGCCTGCTTCTCCCTCTGCCCGTGTCTCTGCCTCTCTCTCTGTGTCTCTGTGTGACTATCATAAATAAAAATTAAAAAAAATAAAAAAAAAAGAGGTCTCTGAGTATGTGTTGCTTCAGTGATGTCACTGACAAATACCAAAATGCATGGACTTCCTTTGCTCCGGAGATGCCAGGGTGGGTGCGCCTGTCGTCCGAGGCAGGTGGGAGTCCAGGTGAGAGTCCGCGGGGCGTCTCATCCCCCCCCAAGCCTCTCCGGGGGTCAAGCCTGGGACAGAACGATGGAGAGTTGGAGCCTACGCAGCCCTACTCACTGTCTCCCAACGCTAGACCCCAGGAGACTTCATCCGTGGGGTCCCTTTTACCTCGAATTTGGGGACATTCCGGGAGTCGCTGGCCAACATCCCAGGGCACCAAAAACAACAACGACAACAACAAAATAAAATACAAAAACCAAAACACCACCCTAGGAGGTGGACGTCTCCCACCCTGCCTAAGCGCGCGGAGCCCGAAGGAGCCCCCTGATCCCCGGGCCGCGCGGCGCCTGGCAAGTCGCCGCCGTCCTCCCGGAGCCCGGGCTGCTCCGGGCCGCGGCACTGAGTCTCGCAGGCGGACGGGCGGCGGACGCCCCGCGGGAGCCCAGGCCCCTGTCCTGCCGAGCGGGGCGGCCAGGACCGCAGCGACCCCGCAGAGCCCACCGCCCGCAGAGCTCGAGGCCCCGCAGAGCCCGAGGCCCGCAGAGCTCAAGGTCCTGCAGCGCCCTCCCGCAGCGCCCAACGCCCGCAGAGCCCGACGCCCCGCAGCGCCCCCCGCAGTGCCCGACGCCCCCGGAGTGCCCGACGCCCCGCAGCGCCCCCCGCAGAGCCCGATGCCCGCAGAGCTCAAGGTCCCGCAGCGCCGCCCCCCCCCCCGCAGCGCCCGACTTCCGCAGAGCCCGACGCCCCGCAGAGCTCAAGGTCCTGCAGCGTCCCCCGCAGCGCCCAACGCCCGCAGAACCCGACGCCCCGCAACGCCCCCCCGCAGTGCCCGACGCCCCGCTGCGCCCACCTCCCGCAGAGCTCGAGGCCCCGCAGAGCCCGAGGCCCGCAGAGCTCAAGGTCCTGCAGCGCCCTCCCGCAGCGCCCAACGCCCGCAGAGCCCGACGCCCCGCAGCGCCCCCCGCAGAGCCCGACGCCCGCAGAGCTGGAGGCACCGCAGAACCCGAGGCCCGCAGAGCTCAAGGTCCCGCAGCGCCCTCCCCGCAGCGCCCGACGTCCGCAGAGCCCGACGCCCTGCAGAGCTCGAGGCCCCGGAGAGCCCGACGCCCCGCATAGCTCGAGGCCCCGCAGAGCCCGACGTCCGCACAGCCCGACGCCCCGCAGTGCCCGACGCCCCGCAGAGCCCGACTCCCCGCAGCGCCCCCCCCCCACCGCAGAGCCCGATGCCAGCAGAGATCAAGGCCCCGCAGCGCTCCCCGCAGTGCCCAACGCCCGCAGAGCCCGACGCCCCACAACGCCCCCCGCAGCGCCCCCCGCCCCCGCAGAGCCCGACGCGCCGCAGAGCTCGAGGCCCCCCGAGCCCCCCCCCGCAGAGCTCGAGGCCCCGCAGCGCCCGCCGCCCCGCCCCGCCCCGCCCCCGCCCCGCCCCGCAGGGACTAGCTGGCGCGCGCCGGCGCGGTGACGTCAGGGCGGAAGCGCACGCGGCGTGAGGCGGCCCCGGGGCGGTCGCGGGCACGTCGGGCGCGCCGAGGACGCTGGTTAGTCTCGCCCGGGTTCCGGCTGCGTCGGGCGTGCGTGCAGCTCGCCCACACCATGGCGTCCGGGCCTCACCCGACCGCCGCCGCCGCCGCCGCCGCCGCGGCCGCCGCCGCCGCCGCCGCGTCCGCCGCCCCGAGCGCGGGCGGCCCCAGCTCGGGGACGGCGGCCGCGACGACGCCCGCGGCGGGCGGGATCCTGATCGGCGACCGCCTGTACTCGGAGGTGTCGCTCACCATCGACCACTCGCTGATCCCGGAGGAGCGGCTGTCGCCGACGCCGTCCATGCAGGACGGGCTGGACCTGCCCAGCGAGACGGACCTGCGCATCCTGGGCTGCGAGCTCATCCAGGCGGCCGGCATCCTCCTCCGCCTGCCGCAGGTCGGGGCGGCGGGCCGGGGGGAGGGGCGCGCGGCGGCCCAAGATGGCGGCGGCGGCGGCGGCGGCGGCGGCGGCGCTCGGCCCGCCTGACCCCTGCGCTTGCTTCTCCTCTCGGTCTGCAGGTGGCGATGGCGACGGGGCAGGTGCTGTTCCACCGCTTCTTCTACTCCAAGTCCTTCGTCAAGCACAGTTTCGAGGTGAGCCCGCGGGGGCGGGGGCGCGGGCGCGGGGATTTCTCCACCCGGAAGCGGGCCGGGGAGGGGAGGGGCGGGGAGGGAGGGGGGAGGGGGGAGGGGGCGGCCGCGGCGGCGCTTCCAGGGAGGGAGTGGTTAGCCGAGGCCTTTGTACCGCGCGGGGGACGTGCCCGGAGCGCGCTCCGCTCCGCCCCGGAGCCTCCCCGACCCGGTCATGCGGCTCCCGCCGGAAGGCCGAGCTGGCCCGTTAAGCAATAAAAAAATTAAAAAAAAAAAAAAAAAAAAGACGCATCAGTAGCCTGCTGGTGAGCTTGCGGTCTAGGAATGCCCATCACGCTTCTGTTTCACCCCAAATCCCAGCTGCGTCCTGAAATCTGCAAATCAGAACAAGTCGGTGAAACTTGCCGGCAGGGGTGGGGGGGGATGGGATGGGATGGGGGGAGCCCTTTCTCCCCGATTTTGCTTCCTCGATCGTGTCCCCCCCCCCCCCCCGGGTGTAACCACGTCGCATTCGCTTGTGGGCTCTTGCAGATCGTCGCCATGGCCTGTATTAACCTTGCGTCGAAAATCGAAGAAGCCCCCAGAAGAATAAGAGATGTGATCAACGTGTTCCACCACCTCCGCCAGTTGAGAGGAAAAAGGTAAGATGGGCGTTACTGAGCGCAGTGTTGCTTGCCGCTACCGTCTCGTGCACCAACCATCCAACCAAAGCATTTCCCTTTTCTCTTCGAAACTGGTGGCAAAGGATAAACCCGGCCGTAATTCAGGTGTTGAAATGCACGTAGGAGCTCACTGATAAAACCCAAACCCATTGGAAACCAGCCACAATTAACCAGCTATCTAAAGTTTGTAGAGGCAGTTGCATTTATGGACAATCCTAACAGTGCTGTGAAGCCAGTCCTGGGGCTTAAGATTAAACAAGAAAGGGAATACGTTTGGCTCAAGTGTGAGTGTCTTCTGTAAGTTACTCCCCCACCCCACCCCCACCCCCTCCCCTCTCTTGGAAGACGGAAGGCTGGGAGCGTAAACCCTGCAGTGCAAGTTAATAACTGCGGCAAAGTTTGCGTAGAGTCTGTCTTTCCACTCGGAGTCCCAGTGAATTCTTTATCAATTGAGGTTGGCTCTTGTTAGAATACTTCTCAACATTGAACTACGCTATATGTCGCATAATGCCGGATCTGAAAGGACTGCAGGATGATGATAAAGGTTGAAGTTTGAAGTCAAAGGGATTGAACAGGTATTTTGTTTTGGTCAGAAACAGTATCAGTGAGTGGGGTAGAGAAATAACCGATTGGGTTACATTTAGATGAGGTCCGTTTTATTCGATCTTGTAAGAAGTAGGAAAACAGAGACCAAGTGGTGTGTCGTATTACAGATTTTTGTGGCTACGCGACAACACTTTATGTGGACTTTACGTGTTCCTGTGAGGCAGTGCCAAAAAAGTTAGCGTCGCAGGGCTTCCTGCATCTAGAGGGGACTTGCAGTACACGCTCCAGGAGGCTATCCTTGGCGTAGATTTACTTTTTGTGTTAGCTCTTTAAGGAACCCTGATGTTGGACCAGCTTACCCTGTGGGAGTCCGTTATAAGAGGATTTTAAGTTGCTGGGGGTTGGGTTGTCAGTTAGTGTCAAATTAGTATCCTATGCGAGTGGTCGTTCTTGGCTGAGTCTAAGCTGGCAGGAATGGAACCATCCACAGACAAACAGTAAAGTAACCTTTAGTCTACTTACAAAGTCTGAAACATTGTTGCCCACATAGTTTTCACGGCATTTTTCAGTTTTCTTACAGTCTTTTTCTGCCATCTTTTCTCCTTCATCCTAACCATGTCCAGGGGTAGACTAATTTTTTTATTTCATTTTACAATATCTTTTAGCTTCTTGGTGAGGAATCCCTGGAAATTGGGAAGATTTCAAATTGGTATTTAGTCTGGTCTGAGCTAAACTTTGTTTTTAGGTATCTAGCTGATTCTTCAGGGTGTTTAAAACATGACAGTAATAAAAAGGCTTTCTATCCTTAGTAAAAGGATTCTGTGTTTGCCTAAGGGAGTTTTCTGTCCGTATTCTTTGAACCATTGAGCCAACTATTGTATTATCGCTTAACAATGATTATCTACTTTCCGTTTTTCTGTGAGACTTAGAGCATTCTTCCTTGATGTTAGAATAGGTCTTAACCTTAAAGACCTTGGAATTTAAAACATCTCACTTGACTGACTGTTGTGTCTCATGTAATAGTGTGTTTTGGTCATTATTACAGAGAAATTGACTTTGTCTCAATCTTACAAGTCTGATTATAGCATGAAGTTTAAAAGGAGTTAAATGCATGGAAGCCTTTTTTTAAAGCAGGATGTAAAAGTGTTTCTATGCATATTACAAGTTTACTCAGACACGTAGCTTGTATATGTTATTAACTTCAACTCTTTTTTCCCTTGCAACCGACTATACAGCGACCAGCTACATTTACCAAAGCCTGGGTGATGTGGAGTGGTACATAGAGATGAAGCTGTCGTCATGGCAACAGTGAGTGAAGTATCGAAAATCCCCAAGGAGAAGCCAGTGCTCTGAGAATAGGTCACTGGAATCGGGGACTAACAGGTTGGCCACTGGTGAACCATTTAGAAAAACTCCTGTTTCTTGTTATAAGCTTTTGTCTTTGCTGTCCAAGTTATTAGAACTATAGCTTTACATTTTTTTATGTAACATCACTAGAAAGTACTGTCAGCGTTACACTTGAGTTAGATAAATAGCATATCAGTTTATCTTAATGATGCTGTTATAATTTGATTTATGCATAGCTTTAAATTGTAGTATGATCTTGGTAATTACAGAGGAGGCATCATTTTTGTAGCCTTTAGTAGGTCATTTTTTAGTCCTGATTACGCATTTAGAATCTCCAGAGGAGCTTTTAGAGAGTACCACTGCCCCAAGTTCTGTCATGGGTTATTTGAACTCTCCCTTCAATTTTTTGTAGTTATGTAATTATCATTTAAGCTCAGAATAAATGGCTAAATTGAAAGGGAAGAGAGCCTTTTCGTTTTCACTAGTTTCCAACTTAATTTGCTTTAGCGATGCAGCTCATTTCCAGAAAATTAAGCATTTTCTGTAATTATAAGGAGTCCACACATGCATCCTTGACGGCTTGTCTAAAAGAAGACAATGAAATCTTCAGACTGATGCACCCACTCACTGGTGAATGTGGTGTGGTATTTTCAATACCTATGTAGATAGGAAGTTGGAAAGGTATTAAGTGATCTTGTCGTTTAGTCCAACCTACCCCGGTTTATTTTGGTGGCTCTAAAGGTGGTGGCCTTCGGTTTGTTTAAAAACTGATAACGAAGGAACGTTCCTTTGGAGTAGGCATTACACATTTCTGTTTATTAAACAACAGTCTGGCTCCCTGTAAAACTACTTAATCTCCTTTTAGTGTATAGTCTCTTGAAGAACTAGTTGCAAATTTTCTAGGTTTTTCTAGCACATGAATGAGACTAACCATGTTTGGGTGTATTCCTATTTTTTCATTTTTTTCTTAAGTTGTATTTCAACTAATTATACTAAAGGAAAAGTTACTCTGAGGGACCAGATAAACTTCAGTGACCAAAGCCCAAGATTTCCTATTAAATTTGAAAATTGTTCTTTTCATGTAAATTTAATCTGAAAAATCTGACAAACTTAAAAGCAGAGGAGAGGTAGAGTTAGGTTTGGTTGGTTATTGATAATGAAGATTATTTTTTCTCTGAAAAGATGACAAGTTTTCTTTTTAAGAGGTTTAAGAGTGTCACCTCCTAAAACTTACTGGGAAGTTTGCCAAAATGAAGAAATTCTAGCGAGCCTCCATTCAGTTTTATGTTCTTGCTGCCATAGGCAGTGCTGATTGATACTTTGTTAACATAAGTAAGGAAACCACTTGCTTACACAGTTTTCTCTTCTTACTGAGGAGGCAGGGGACACATTTTTCTATTTCTGATACAAAGTAATCTTTATAAGGTAGTTATAAATACATGCTCACTGAGCCTTCCTTGGTTTAAAACCCATTCTTAACAAAACGAAGACAGCAGTTTACATGGCTGCAAAGTTAACTTTCAAAACTAGGTTAGGTAATAGAAGGCCTAAGCAAGAAGTTGAATACATAGTTGAAATTGTAGTAAATGGGTTTGGTTTCCTTAATTGGGTTTTGGTGTTCCTGGGTTTTTGATACCCAAGGAAGGGAAAGTGAAGATTGTGGCAGAATGAGTGGAAAATAACAATTGATTTAAGCAGAATTAGTGACTGAGTAAGCCTGATTTGGGATCAGATAGCCATTATTCAATCAAGTGGTTAGTTAATTGCAGGAAAAATGAATTTTAACAGAATTTGAAGGCAACTCTTAAACCACGCTTCGTAAAAGACGTAGAGGAGTTTGCTCAATATAAATAGGGGAAAACAAAACTGATTTTATAAAATTTTATTTTTAGGATTGTAGTGGTGCAGATTACAGTCTGAATTGCCGGGGGTAAAGGGTTAGTAGTAGAGTATCTCCAGCCTTAGAAGATGCCTGTCCTAATACCTGTCGAGGGAGGGCCATCAGATCACTAGTTAGGAAAATCTAAGGTTTGCACTTGACCTTTTTCCAAGTTTTCTGTTAATGATGATAAACCGTGAAAATTTACAAGTCTTAAGATTTTTGGGTTACATTTTCATGTATACATTGATTGCTCTGAAGTTAAATTAATTTTCTCTCAAAGAGCAATTAACTTGTAGCCTATCGTCCTGATAAAGAAGATTCGTTGTTATATTTTTATGTTTGAAATCAGTCCCCTGTCCGGTTGGTGGCCTCATTCCTCACACTTGGCATGGCTGTAATGGGAATTGAACTGCGGAAAGGCCATTTTCAGCATTGTTAATTTAAGTAAGCTAGTTTCCATCTTGTCAAATTTGCCAACCTTTTTCTTGTTTTTGGTGTATTTTATAAAAATCGTAGTATGAAATAATTTGAAGTAGTCTTAACAAGCATTCCAGTTGCTGTGATTTAGAATGGGAGTAAGCAGGTTTTTAGAAAGCAGATTTTTTAGATGTATGTCACTAGTTTGTTTAACTGTAGCTCATTTCAGATTGTTGTCTAATATTCAAGTGAATGTATTTAAATATGAGCTTACGTTTTTCTGCATTTGGTATGTAAGGTAAAATGAGTTGTGAATTGGAGTAATGTTCAGAATGACTATCTTTTAAAAACAGGTGTTCTGCCCAGGGCAAAAACTTGAATATTTTGGCTGAAAATGAATTCAGTATGGGGAAAAATATTTACATGTTCTCCCCATATACATATTCTATAACCACGCCTTAATGAAAACGTACTTTCTTGGTAGTTGGATCTAATAATGTAGCAAATGAAGGACATTGGGAAAATGAAAATCCACTAGTCCTGACTAAAAACAAACTTCTCAGTAAGAAACCAATTTTCAGTTCAAGACTTAGTCTTTTAACTGAACATGCTATTTCCAAAGCACTTAACCATTGATAGCTTTCTGCGTTACAGCTTTTGGAGCTATCAGAATTTAGTCTGGCACAGAGAAGCTTGAGCATTCTTCTGGTTCCCTCATTACAGTCCCCAGTCTCTTCTTCATCACATTCTAAAGAAAGTTATTCTGCCTAATAACAACTCAGACCTAGTGTAAACTTACTTTTTATCAACTTTTGGGTTTGAATCTAATTTTCAACACATTTCTTTCTGTAATTGAGGTCAATCTTTAGTTATCAGATTTTCTTTGACAGTGGTGGATTCTTAGAACAATTTGTTTAAGCAAAGCACCCATTTAGGGAATCTGGATTAGCTAGCTGCCTACCATTTTTTTCCTCTCCAATTTTTACTTTGGTCCTAAACTAGCCAAGGGTTGATATTTTAGAAAAACAAGTAAAATCATTATAATCTATGAAGTCTTTATAGTAAGTATTTTCAAGAATCCATTAGCTTTGTCATTGTAAAGTCTAGACTGATGGGGTTTGTGATGATAAATCAGTAATCACTTAAGTTTATTTATATATAAATGCATACACACCTATAAGGGAATCCTATGAAAAAGATCAACAAAGGCTAGATAAAGCATAGAGTGAATTTTTCTCTACAGAATCGAGTTAGTTTCTATAGAAACTTAGTTAAGTATATGTTTAATTAGCATAACTTGGACAGCACAAGATTAATGCTTTAACTTGTTTGCAGGAGTTTAAAAAGCTGGTTTCTGTTGCCAATAGTTGGTTGGAAGGGAAAATGGAGATGCCACAAATAAAATTTTTTGGATGTGCAAAACAGTTTTGATTTTATTTCTTACAAACTATAGGACTCCAAGCCCCCTGATCCTTGATCAGAACTACATTAACACCAAAAATCAAGTTATCAAGGCAGAGAGGAGGGTGCTAAAGGAGTTGGGATTTTGTGTGCATGTCAAGCATCCCCATAAGGTGAGTTGTAGAGTGCAGAAATTAACGTTCGTAAGTATTAGGGTTTTTCTTAAAATTGTATCTTACGTGAATTTGTTACGGTTATTTTGAGAGTTGACCTTGGTTTTAAATAGCATCCTTTAGGATATTGAAATTTATCAGTAAAATAGGAGTCAAAAAGACCTGGGTTCAGACCTTCACACTTCATTATGTGGACACAGATAAGTTCTTTTTGCCTCTGTGGTTAACCCAGCTTCCCTACCTAGAAAACAGACTGTGTGTGAAGTACCTTATTCTAAGAGTAAATAATAATACACATCTGCAGAAGTACCTGGCATGCAACTGGTTGCTCAGTAAAATGTTCAAATCATGGTGGCTGCTCACTGTTCCTGTTCTTGTACGTTTATAGATTTCTCCAGTATCTCTTTGCTTACATATGATCACTGCAGTGGTTACCATGAGGGTGCTCTGGGGATAGGACTGTCTGTGATAGAAACTTGTCTCTGCCCTTAGCTGTGTGACTTGGGCAAACATATCTGTTCCTCAGGTTCCACATCTTTAAGATTGTAGAATGGGAATGATTGATTCTACAGGTCCAGAAAGCTCTGACCTGAACTCTCGTGGAGCTATTTATATTGTAGTATTTATCATGCTTAAGTGAGATAAGCTTCACTGCAGAAAGAGTAGTGTTTATTTACTATATAATACCCACTGTGTGTATTAAATAATGTGGTCATAGGTCATACTCATTGTATAACTTTAAAAACATAGTCTAGGGTTTTTGGACATGAAGAATTGTATCTTGGGAAATTAAGTGACATTTCTTACCACAGCATCTGTCACATAGTAATGTGTTCATGAGATACTAGGTATTGTTTTTAATTGACTTAACTCATTTTTTTTTCCTGTGAATTTTGGATCATATTTTAAATTTTTATATGGACTGTAGTAGCATAATAACCCACGTTGCCTATAATGTGCATTTTAGGTTGGTCTGTATTATCTATGCAGTTTGTAGAAGCGTTAAAACTTGTACCTAACATTTCAGTTACTTATATATTCATTGAACTCTGAAAGACCCACCGATATGCTAAATTGAGTTTTTTTCCCTTGTCCTTCAGATCATTGTTATGTATTTACAAGTCTTAGAATGTGAACGTAATCAAACCCTGGTTCAAACTGCCTGGTAAGTTGCTTTTTTACATTTCTTTCCTAGCCAGGAAAACAGAAGCAGAAATAAAGTAAGTTTCGTTTTCCCTTTCCAAAATAATGAGAGGAGTTTGTTTTGGTGCTTTTTGTTTTTTTTGTTTTTTAACCAAAAGGTAAATAATGCTTATTTCTGCTTCCTGTTTTCTTGGCTTGACTAATTGCTTTCAATGGAGAACTCAATTTAACTTTGTTCTTTTTTCTACTCTTTAATTAAAGGGTAGTCCATGATGGTAAGTCATAGAACTCTGCCCTCTGCACTTCAGCCCATGACCTCAGGATGGCCTGATTGGCTGCCCTGCTCTCCAGCCAATCCAGTGCAAGCTCTCATCCGAGATTCACTGAAGTGGTCCATATCCATCTGGCAGCATCTTCTAGTTCTGTCGGGGTGTCAAAAGGATTTGTATATTTGCTTCTAGAAGTAACTATTCAACATGCCTGTGTATATAATGTATACCTGTAACTATCAAAATGAGTAGTTCATTTTTGATAGATTTGTTGTCCAGCCAGTATGAATAAAATGATTTTTTTTTTTTTTTTTTTTTTTTTGGTTAGGAGTTTGACTTAGATTTCTAATTTTAGTATGTATAGCATGGATTCTGTCAAAGGAGACTACAGCTTGCAGCTTAAAATGGGTGCCATTCCCATACTGGATGCATTGCAGCTGCTGGACTACTGAGGCAATAATAATAGTACATTTTTAAGAGAGATGTTAATATTAACATAAGCACTTTAGAACTTGGACTTTTGACATGAAGATGTTTGATTTAGAGGGCTAGCTTATTTTAAGGTAAAACAATTTGGTCCAGCTACAATTACTTTTTTAAGACTCTTTGATATGCAGGACTTAAGTAAATTTTGTGTTCTGGACTTAATGACTACCATGCTTCTTTAGGAATAAGTATATACTAGTGGTATTAGAAAAGTCTAATTGCTTTTATAAAATGCATGACATTTTTATATATGCTCTATAAAACATTTAAGCAGTTTTCGTGGGTAAGGATTTTTAAGAAATAGTCTTCTTAGTTTAACCTTTTAAACAATTTGTGAAGTTTCTTTAATACTTTAGGGATATTGCGGGGAGGGTTCACTAATAAAAAAGTCCAGCATTTTATTAACTGAAGTAGTTTATTGCTTTTGTTTATACTCAGTCACAAAAAAGGTATGTAAACAAGGCTGTTTTGTATATTTACTGCTCTTCCCTATCTAAATTTTCTGAAGTAGCTTACTTAGTTGTCTTAATATAACTTGGTGAGTGCTTACTGAAAATGCCTTTTTACCCCTGTCACAATATTTTGAGATTTTGAAAGAACTTGGTTGACACTGCTTTTTATTGTGGATAAAGGAGAGATGGTCAATGATTAATGGCTTGAAGTATTGTTGGAGTGGTTTATCATTTCTGAAACTTAGTTATGTCAAAATTGACTTTCAAAGTATTGCCTTTTATAGAAATATATAAAAATAAGTTTTATTTGGAATAATATGGGATTATTTTAAAGGACTTTGGTCATTTATAGGAAAACTGGAGAATGGTTCTAGTGTTAAATTCTTACCTCTTACTGATTTTTGAGTTTAAGAATTGTTATATGCTAGAATATGAGGATATGAATATAAATATGAGAAGAAAAAAGAATAAAGTAGATTGAGTCTCCAATTTTATGTAAGCTTCAGACTGGCTGTTTTGTTTATGTACAAAGCTTATGGTTGAAATATTTTTCAGGAATTATATGAATGACAGTCTTCGAACCAATGTATTTGTTCGATTTCAACCAGAGACTATAGCATGTGCTTGTATCTACCTTGCAGCTAGAGCTCTTCAGGTAGGTATATATAGCCTGTTTTTTCTATAGGATAAAACACAAGACTTAGCAGTCCTCCTAATAAAAACTGAAATTTGATCTAAACCATTCTGTTTTTATGGTTTAGATTCCATTACCAACTCGTCCCCACTGGTTTCTTCTTTTTGGTACTACGGAAGAGGAGATCCAGGAAATCTGCATAGAAACACTTAGGCTTTATACCAGAAAAAAGGTAGTTGTTTACGCATGTTTAAGTGCTAAGAGTCTAAACTAGTATAAGGGGAAAATACTTACTTCATTTTCTTCCATTAGCCAAACTATGAATTGCTGGAAAAAGAAGTAGAGAAAAGAAAAGTAGCCTTACAAGAAGCCAAATTAAAAGCAAAGGGTTTGAATCCCGATGGAACTCCAGCCCTTTCAACCCTTGGTGGATTTTCTCCAGCCTCTAAACCATGTAAGATATATTCAGAATTGAAATGACTGGGCACTGAAGGTGTCTGGTTATTAGAAAGCTTTAGCATTTAGGGGCACCTGGGTGGTTCAGTCAGTTGAGCATCCGACTCTTGATTTTGGCTCAAGGCATGATCTCAGCCTGACAGGCTCTGTTCTTAGTGCTGAATCTGCTTGAGATTTTTTTCTCCACCGTCCCCTCTCTTCCTGCCCCCCCTCGGCCCTAAATAAAGAAGTAGATAAATCTTCTTAAAAAGAAAGCTTTAGCAGTGGCATAGAAACAATGTTAGAAGAATCTGTTACTGTTTTTTCTCATGTTAGTCAACTCAAGATCATACTTGAAAGCAGGGTACTTGAGTTATATTTAGAAACAACTTTTTGGCCCTCTGTTAAATCCAATAGGTAACATGACTTTGTGTTATTGGGTTGTTTTTGTTTTTTTTTTTTTAAGCATCACCAAGAGAAGTGAAAGCTGAAGAGAAGTCACCAGTGTCTGTCAATGTGAAGACAGTCAAGAAAGAACCTGAAGACAGACAACAGGCTTCCAAAAGCCCTTATAATGGGTGAGTGTCCTTGAGTTAGAAAACTGGTCTAAGGAATCTTTTATGTTTTTAATTTCTAACACACTAAACATGTACCTAAAATAATGGGTTTGTGTGTGTGTGTGTGTGTGTTTTGTTTTTGTGTTTTTTTTTTTTTTTTTTTTTTTTGAAGAGTAAGAAAAGACAGCAAAAGAAGTAGAAATAGCAGAAGTGCTAGTCGGTCAAGATCAAGAACGCGATCACGTTCTAGATCACATACTCCAAGAAGACAGTAAGTAAATATTCTCCTAGAGAAAGGAGTCTTATTTGGAGTTAGGTTCCTACTTTTTAAAAAATTTAATGTAGATGTCGCAGTTGGGCTACATTTAATATTTTAACATGAGGTAAATTACGAGAAAGGAGTTTGGAAGTATGTCCTGCCTATACATGGCTTTTCTGTTTTGGGGTGGTGTAGCTTATGAGCTATTCTGTTTTTGCCCATATTTTGGAGAGGTGTAGGGGCTGACCACAAAGTGCTATGGAAAGCTGTAATACCTTGTTTATAATGTGAAAAGAGTTTTGTTCAATTTCAGTTAGAAAATATTAATATTTTATTAACTGTTAATAACCAATACTCAAGTTGGCCAAAGAGTCTTCCCAAGTTAGCTTTGTAATTAGTTTGCTAGCTGCTTATGTCTGTTCAGTGGCTCTTTTGAGCATGTGTGAGATATTCAACAAAAAGCATAGTTTTGTTTTGAAGCTATTATAAGCACCACCAAAATAATTTGGTCCCAGTAGAGACTGAATCTAAACCTCAAATTTTTATTATCTAAGTTATAATAATAGGCGGAGCCGGTCTGGAACATACAGCTCAAGATCAAGAAGCAGGTCCCGCAGTCACAGTGAAAGCCCAAGAAGACATCATAATCATGGTTCTCCTCACCTTAAGGCCAAGCACACCAGAGATGATTTAAAAAGTTCAAATAGACATGGTCATAAAAGGAAAAAATCTCGTTCTCGATCTCAGAGCAAGTCTCGGGATCACTCAGATGCTGCCAAGAAACACAGGCATGAAAGGGGACATCATAGGGACAGGCGTGAAAGATCTCGCTCCTTTGAGAGGTCCCATAAAGGCAAGCACCATGGTGGCAGCCGCTCAGGACATGGCAGGCACAGGCGCTGACTTTCTTCTTTGAGCCTGCATCAGTTCCTGGCTTTGCCTATCTATGGTGTGATGTATGGACTCATAATCAAAAACATTAAAACAAACTGATTAGGATATGATTTCTTAAAACCCTCTAGGTCTCTAGAAACACTGAAGACATTTTGTTTTGGAAAAACTATGTGTTTTTTTTTTTTTGTTTTGCTTTTTGGGGGTTTTTTGTTTTCTTGGCTTTTTTTTTTTTTTTTTCTTTCCCCTTTTTGGTTTTTGTTTTGGTTTTTGTTTTGTTGTTTTTTTTTTTGTTTTTGTTTTTTTTTTGCACATTAAAATGCCCTAGCAGTATCTAATTGAAAACCATGGTCAGGTTCAATTGTACTTATTATAGTTGTGTATTGTTTATTGCTATAAGAACTGGAGCGTGAATTCTGTAAAAATGTATCTTATTTTTATACAGATAAAATTGCAGACACTGTTCTATTTAAGTGGTTATTTGTTTAAATGATGGTGAATACTTTCTTAACACTGGTTTGTCTGCATGTGTAAAGATTTTTACAAGGAAATAAAATACAAATCTTGTTTTTCTAAACTGCTTCAAATATCTTATTTAAATAAATTATTAAAAAAAGTAAAATTTTAATAGTAAAGTGCTTATACTGATTTTCTGACAAATTTGCTCTTTTCCTCCATTAGCTATGGTTTGAGATTATTAAATACAGTTTTTACCTGCAGTGGGAGCTATTGTAAAAGTCTTAGCCTTATATATGGAAAAAAAAAAGGGTTGTGTGCAGCAATGTAATATTAAATGTTACATTGTAGCACTAAGCCAGTCTTATAATGAAATCTATTTGCACATAAATAGTATTTATGGTACCATTTCTTAAATGAGCTGCCCTCTTGAACAAATGAAAACGTAACATGACAAATCAGATCCAATTGTTGACTTTTAAGGTTTTTCTTTAAATTAAATTAGATATTTAATGAGGATTTTTATCTAAGCTAGGAAGATTCAGTAATAAAAGCTCTCCCCATCCCCCCACTTGGCTGGGGCTGATAAAGTCTGACCACTGAAGTTTTGTTGTAAAAGCCAGAAGTCCTATATCCAAATGAATACTTTGTAAGTTATTCATGTTGAGAGTTATTTTCCCAATAATTTGGAAGTGAATTTAGAAATCTTTTTTAAAGATTTTATTTAGCAGGGTACAGGGCGGGTGGTGACAAAGACAGGACACACACACAAAGGGAGAGAGAACCTCAAACGGATTCCACATGGAGCCAAAAGCTGGGCAGACCCACAACCTGTAGATCCTGACCTGAGCCAAAATCAAGAGTAGATAGATGTTCAACTGACTGAGCCACTCAGGAGCCCCTGAATTTAGAAATCTTAAAGGACATATTTTATAGTTAAAATAAGTTTTCCATTAATTTTTTAATACAGCTTGATACTTTATTTGTCCACTGGACTTGGCTCCAAATGATTTGCTGTTTCAAAAGATGAAATACACGCAGAAAGATACAAAGATTCACTGCCACTTAAGAGTTTAAAAGAAAAAAACTGAAGATAATTTCAAAAACCTATAAAGCATGGTCACCAGTGGTGGGCACCGGGGCTGGAAAAAGAAAGCCAACTAAGGCAACTACATTGAAGGAGACAAGACTCCCTTGGATTTTAAAATGTTGGGTGTGCCACTTTATTATTATTATTTTTTTAAGATTTTATCTATTCCTGAGAGAGGCAGAGACAGGGAGAAGCAGGCTCTACGGAGGGGAGTCCGACGTGTGGGGACCTGTGGGACTCGGGTCTCCAGGATCGTGCCCTGGGCCAAAGGCGGCGCCAAACCGCTGAGCCCCCGGGCTGCCCTGGGTGGGCCCCTTTAATAAATCAGTTGTTGTAACTAGAAAACAAGCCCGACCTCAATAAAGAGCGACTTCTGAAGGGGTGAATAGCACGAAGAGCGTTCCTTCTGTATATGATGTCGCACATACTGCCCCGAACTGTAGCTGTTTAAGAGGCTAACCTATGTCTACGCAGGAAGCCAGTTATTTCCTTTACGAGATCAGCACTGAAGAAGGGCAGCGGCGGCCGTCCACCGAGGTCCTCCCTGTCTGACCAATTAATCCTGAATTCTTGATCGTGCTTAATTCTGTACCTACTTTCCCCTGGTTGGAGAGAGCACCGTGGCTGAGCTTTGAAGACCAGATGCAGGAACTTGCCTGCATGCGGGATGGGATCTGTAGTGTGTCAGGTGGCTTCGCAAGGATGTCTCCATGTATCCTAATTTTTGCCTTGTGAGACCGGTGATGAAAATAAAGTTTTGTAGGTTTTTGTCAAGAAGTTGACAGTCTCATGCTGCTCTCTTTTTAAATATGTATCAATTTTTCAACTTCTGTTAAAGGAGATTTCTAACAGAAGTAGTACAATACCCATGTCTCTGCTCCAAAAATGATCGATTCCTGGTCAGCCTGCTTGTTCGTACCTACCAATTCACCATTCTACTTCCCACTCATTTGGAAGAAAATCCCAGACAACTGATTTCATCCCCAACTATTTCGGTCTGAAAGATCAGGATTTAAACTACCACAGTACTTTTTATTAAAAAAAATTAACTGTAATGCCTTACTGCCCAGTCAATACCCAGATTTTCCTATCTAATTTGTTTTTATAATTAGTATGTTTAAGCAAATTCATATTGTTACATTGCTTTTATTTTTTTTTTTTAAGATTTTATTTATTTTTTTATTTATTCATGAGAGACACAGAGCGAGAGAGAAGGGCAGAGACACAGGCAGAGGGAGAAGCAGGCCCCATGCAGGGAGCCCGATGTGGGACTCCATCCCGGGTCTCTGGGATCACACCCTGGGCTGCAGGCGGCGCTAAACCGCTGCGCCACCAGGGCTTCCCATTGCTTTTAATCACAGATTCTCCCATCCTTTTTCCCCTTACAATTTTAAAAAATTGGGTCATTTGTTTTGAGGACATTTCCACATTCTGGGTTTGCTCATCGTAACCCAGTGGCATCACCAGACATACTTTCCTATCTCCCGTATTGTAAAGTTCACAGTTCTTAAGACTTGATCAGATTCAGATTTGAGGACTTTTTTTTTTTTTTTTTTTTTACTCTGAAACTTAAAAGTCTGGGGATTGAGGCTGTGTGTTATTCTAGAACTGTTAGTAGACTGTGCCTCATTCACTAGCTATTTCATGGAGTTCCCAATTTTTTTTTTTTTTAAGATTTTATTTATCTATGAGAGAGGCAGAGACACAGGCAGAGGGAGAAGCAGGCTCCCTGCGGGAGCCCGATGTGGGACTCTGATCCCAGGACCAGGACCGGAGGCAGACGCTAGACCGCGGAGCCCCCCAAGGGGCCCCTGAGTTCCTGATTCTTAATCCACTAGTGCCTGCCCCTGACAGCTTTGTGTGCAAATCTCCCCATTGCGCGTATGTTCCCTCATATTGTGTTTCCCCGCTACAGCCATGAGTCCTAACGCATGCGAGTTGTTTAGTATTTGTTCTGATGATCCTGATTCTTAAAACTGCAGTCCTTTCATGTTATGGAATGTTAACACCTGTCCTTTATTTTTGGTTTCTCAACCTAAAGGAAGACCAGTGACAAGCTAAATCCCCTCTCCGTTTAAAAACCGCGATCGTCAAAGTGACTACCTTTTTACTGAGGTTCTAAGTTTTGTTTTCTAGCTTTAAATATTGTCACTGCTGCCATCAGTTTGTAACTGATCGTTGCCCTCAACCTGCGTCAAAAGCCACTTAAAGGTAGCTCTCATGAAAGTTTCCAAAAACAAGATAATTGCATGATGGTATTCATTGTCCTACGAGCCATTTTTTAACATAGGCTGTAATAGAGAACTGTAAATTTTTTTTTTAAAGACCAGATTTGTTTTCCCCAAAATCCATCTTATTATCATAGGGAGCTTAGTTTAGCTGGAGACAGAGAACGCTCACAGGGTTTGATAAGGAAAACCCATGATCCCCCCCCCCCCACTGGGAAGATCGGGAGGGCAGCAGGATTCATGCTGTGGGCCTTGCTCCCCACGCATCCCCCGGTAGGGTATGTGTGTGGCTGCAACTCACAGCTTTGACTGTAACCATTTGAATTTTGTCTGTTTCTTGAATGAAAGGACCATGGCCTTCCCGGTCATCTCTGAATTGGAGCCACTCCTCCGCTGAGGGGACTTGGAACGTTATCTAGCGTCTGGTCAGCCGCGGCCCGGCCCGCAGCCAGGCAGGTAGAAGCGGGGCCTGCGTTTAGGTCTGCGGTTCCCGTAGTTCTTACTAGGACGCATCCCAACTATTGAGAAGCTTGACTTCTATGTTCCTTACGAACACGCAATTTCAGGATGCTGCTGCGCTGGACTTGGAGCTGATCCTGGACAAGGTTGTCACGGAAACCCGGGGCCCTTAGATCCCAGGTGTTCTCCTGACCCTTCTGTGTGTGCCGCGTCCGCTCAGCTCACTTGCAGCCCAGTTTCCAGTACAGAGGGAAGCCCCAGCCTGCCAGCGAGCGCGCCTCCCTCCCTCGTTCCCTCCCCTGCAGCAGCCATCGCCCCGCACCGGCACCACCGAAGGTAGCAGCCTCTATGCCTTCGCCACAATCTTGCAAAGAGCAGCTAATGACCTACTTAAAGCGTTAATCCCATGTTCCTCTAATACGTTAAGCTTCCAGTGGTTTCCCACTCCACTTCAAATAAAATACAAGCCTTTGACTCTGGCTTGTACGTAACCCAGCCCTCGCCGGCCTCTTCCATCAACCAACCTCTCTTTCTCCTCCTCAGATGTGCACATCTACCCCCGAGCCTTTGCACTTGCCGCCTTTCCTACTTGGGAGGCTCTCCCGAAGCTTAATGTCAGAGGCTTCATCATTCGCGTGCCCTTCTCTTTACAGGGGGCTCCTTTCACACCCCATCTAAAATAAGCATGTCTGGGGATCCCCAGGTGGCCCAGCGGTTTAGCACCGCCTTCGGCCCAGGGCGTGACCCAGGATGGAGTCCTGCATCAGGCTCCCTGCATGGAGCCTGCTTCTCCCTCTGCCTGTGTCTCTGCCTCTCTCTCTCTCTCTCATGAATAAATAAAATATTTTTTAAAAAATTCCACCTTCTTAAAAACACACACACACACACACACACACACGAGATGTACAATCCCTGGTATCACGCACTGGCACCAAGCAGCCCTCTGGTTGGGACGTGCACACGCCCGTGCATTATCCCCCTTTCTACTCCCTCTTCATCACAACACTGAAGCCCCGTGTCAATTTGCATTTATCACCGACAGTGGGGTTTTTCTAGAATCCTGCTCTTTTGCTTGATACTACCTGCCTGGTCTTTTTGCAGTAGACCCCTGGCGTCACAGAGAAGAATCCAAGGCCTACATCTGTGAACGAGGCCTAGTGTGCATGGGATCTGGGTCAGATGAACGTCCCTGTCCACGGTGCCCAGCGTCTCTCGGCTGGCTCACCACTAACCTCACACTGGAATTTCCCCTTTGAGGAGCTTCCGCGTTGCTGGAGCACCTGTGGGAAACTTCCACAAATGGAGTCTTCCTGTTTTCATACAGAGCGTATGTATGACACAGCACATCTTTGTCCAGAGCACAAGGCGCTCAAGTCCAAGCCACCGTGACGTCCAACGCTCCAACCCCAGATCACAAAATTAATTTTCTGCTCAAAATGTGTTATTTTCTTGGTCCTTTTCAACCAAACCAACTTTTAGTCATTTAACTGTGCAGCGTGGATTAGCGGTGTACAATGAGGTCTTGTTGAAACTGGTAGGTCCCGGCAGACAGTGAGAAATTAGGAGTCTCGGCCAGTGAACTGTCGTACTTGAAAACAGTGGAGTTGCACCCGCCCGGCGTGTGCTCCCACCCCCCCACCCCCTGAGGAGGCTACGGTGGTAGGCCTCTACCTGGACACGAGGCCGGACAAGGCCCTTATGGCTAGAGCCAGGCCGGATACCTACACGTAATTAGTACCTGCTTGCAGGTAGTGGAGGCTGTTTTTTAAAAGCCAGGTAACACCTGAAGCAATCCAAGTAGCCCCCAAATAATCTGCAGGACGGTTTCCAGGGCCGAGCAAGCTGCACGGGGGCCGAGCTCCTGGAAGGAAGGGGGCCTGCGGTGGCCAGGGCACCACGGCTGGGACAGGCCAGGAAGGGAGGCCAGGAGGGGAGGCCAGGCCTGTCGTGGGGCAAGGTGGCGCCAGCTAAGAGAAGTGGGGTGCGTGTGGGAGCTGAGTGTGGGGTGACGCCAGCTTGCAGGGCCCCGGGACCGCTGTCCTGGGCTGCCCGTGATAAGCCACCGAGAGCTTGGGGCTTCAAGGAAGGAGATTCCTTCTCTCCGGGCCCTAGAGGCGGGAAGTCCAAGACCGGCATGTGCCGGGGCCCTAGAAGGTTCTGGGGGGAGAGGCTGCTCGAGTCTCCGCATTCTCCCCCTACCCCCCCCCAGGCCTTCCCCCGCGTGTGTCCTCTCCTCCCCCTAGGACACCGGTCACCGGACTGGGCCGCAGCCGAACCCAGGAGGACCTCATCTAAACCACTGGCTTGCGCAAGGACACTATTTCCAAAGAAGGTCACATTCTAAGGTTCTGGATGGACACGAAATGGGGGGTGGGGGGCGCGGGGAGGACCACGTAACCCACTACAGCGACAGAAGGACGACGCGTTGAAAGAAACGGCAGTGAACATTGTTCTGAAACTTCGGTTCCGACATCATTTCAGACTCGTAACACACGCGCCGCAAACGCAGTACAAAGAACGTCCGTCCCCCCCGCCCCCGGGTGCTAACACTTGACCTCCCCGTCTCTGCCGCTGGAGGCCCAGGTGCTGGATGTCCTGACAGGTCTGGGAGTCGGCCTGGGGGCCCGGACGCTCCGCAACGGCCTCCCCGGAATCAAGTTTGTTTTCCACTACAGTGGTTGGAAATGGTGACTTTTGTCTTTCTAGCCGCCCGGCCCTGTGTCGGTTGTCATTCCTCTACCAAGAGAGCTTTCCCTTCATCTCTTACTTGTTCCAGTATCTACAGACTCAGAGATTTTTTTTTGAAAAAAAACTCCACGTGCTGCAATTCCTCCCTCTCATCATTCCTCGTGGTGCTGATACGGTCCCCGACTAGGCCAGCGGAGCTCCAGGAGCTGGCTCCTTTGACTTTCCATGTGTCCCCAGTCGTTTTGGGCGTTACGTCGCCCTCTCGTACCACAGGATGACCCAGGCTCACCTTGTGCTTTCTCTGCTTCAACCCTGGGACAAGCCATTCCTCTGGAAGGCCCAGGTTCCTGTTAGCGACGGACCAAACCCTGGCGTCAGGTCTGCCCATTGCTGCTGGCGTCTCACTGTTTCTACCCCGTTGCCTACGAAACCTCCGACTCTACGCCATCACCGGGGGGTTCTTTGGCTCCTTAACTCCCAGTGTAAACCAGTGGATTGTGTACAATGTCCCTTACTTGAGGTTCGCCCGGTATTTCCTCAAGACTGGACTCAGCTTTTGTGGTTTGGGGAGGACAACACAAGCGCGTCTTTCCCAGCGCAGCAGATTAGGAGGCAGCGGGGGTTTGGCCCCAGTAATGATGGTCCTTGATCAAGGTGCTGGCGTGGGCCAGGGTGCTCTACTCCATGTCACTGGTTCCTCCTCTGTAATTAACAGTATCTTATGGAGGAGACGCTTCAAGATCACATAAATATGGTTTTTCATCATAATTCTGCCTACTAGTCCACTGATTTTGGCCTGAAACATTTATTGAATGTGATTTTTCTAATTCCAGCATTCCTTCGACATTTATTTATTTGGAACCCCCCCCCCCCCCCAGTCAGGGGGAGCTTTCCGTTCATTTATTCATTTGTTTACGGATATCAGGATATACTCATTTGGTGGGTCACAACCTATTGTCATCATTTATTTTGTTATAATTATCCCAGATGTGGCCATTAAGAATTGCTTAAAGAAAAAGAAAAAAAAAAAAAAGAATCGCTTTAAGCTAGGTCCTGTGTTCTTTGAGATGACTTTTTTTTTCTTTTTTTTTTTTTTTAAGATTTTACTTATTTGAGAGATAGAGACAGAGAAAACAAGTGAGGGAGCACAAGCTGGGGGAGGGACAGAGGGAGAGAATCCCCAGCAGACTCCGTGCCGAGGCTGGAGCCCAACAAAGAGCTCAGTATCACAACCCTGAGGTCATGACTTGAGCCAAAATCAAGGGTCAGCCACTAGCCAACTGAGCCACCCAGGCGCCCCCGAGATGAATATTTTTAAGACTTTTCCTCACATGTGTGACTTTCCAAAGATTCACAACAGTGGTCCATTCTCCAGGGTGTGTAAGGAGAAGCCCTTGGGCTTTCTTATCAGCACCGGCTTTAGAGGAGATAAGACAACTTTTAAAGGTCAAGGTCAGGGCATCCCTGGGTGTCTCAGCGCCTGCCTTCGGCCCAGGGCATGACCCCGGGGGTCCCGAGATCGGGGCTCCCTGCATGGAGCCTTCTTCTCCCTTGGCCTGGGTCTCTGCCTCTCTCTTTCTGTGTCTCATGAATAAATAAATAAAATCTTAAAAAAAAAAAAACAAAGGTCAAGGTCACCACACTGCCAATGTATAGGGCTTCTCATTTGGTCCCTGGCAACCTCCCCACCCATGATCGCTTCCCACGTTCCACCAGTCTGCTCTGTCCTTTATGAGCTTTTTAGTCTGCAGTACGAGTTAGTCGTGAGTACTTCTGCCCAGGAGAGGTCACTTTTGTCTAGATGTGAAAAGATCTCTCTCTAAATGTCTTACCAGCCGACCGGCAGTCATAGTCTGAACACAGTAAGGATTTATCTGTTTCCAGAGGAACACTAACGTCTTTAGACTAGTCCACTTAAGCCTCATTTAAATCCTTAATCCAGACGTGAGTCCTTGATGACAGCTCCAAGGGTTCACACCTTTGCTAAGTTCTGCTGGAAGTAAAATAAAGAGGGAGACACCTACTTAGATAAGCACCGTGTTTCAGGTGCCTCGCTCGCTCTTTCGCATGTATTTACTCATTTCACGTCTTTCAAAAACCCTACGGTGCGTGTCCCGGTGGGGGCGTGGGGGGCTCATGAAGAGGTGATGTCACACAGTAAGTGGTTGAGTCTAGAGTTCGTATATGCAACCACCATGCTGTGCCTCGACCTGCCTGGCTTTACTGGAGCCCCCCGGAACGTAATGGTTCTCTATCCAGGTCTGGAATCACTGGCTCCTTTACGAAGAAGCATCCATAGAACAGATTTAAAAGCATCAGAGGGGACCCCTGGGTGGCTCAGCGGTTTGGCGCCTGCCTTTGACCCAGGGCCTGATCCTGGGGTCCCGGGATCGAGTCCCACATCGGGCTCCCTGCATGGAGCCTGCTTCTCCCTCTGCCTGTGTCTCTGCCTCTCTCTCTCTCTCTGTCTATCATGAATAAATAAATAAAATCTTTTAAAAAAAATCTATAAAAAACAAAAACATCAGAGGTCCTCCGGGGTCAGCAGTGGATGCTGCTTATCAGCTGTGCCCTCAGCTGTGCCCGCGGGGAACTCGCGCAGTGGAGGCGTGCCTGTGCCCACACCCGAGCCCAGCCTGGCCTCCGGGGCTGCAGGCCGGTGAGGTCCCGGATCAACCCGAGGAACCCAGCAGCTCCACCACCACCCTGTTCGGCGTCAGACTCACACAGCCTGAGGCCACCAGCTTTCCCCCCACTTGGCCCTTGCTACCTGGAAGCAGCAGCAGCTTGCTTCGGCAGATGCTTCAAATTAATCCCCCAAGGTACCTGAGAAGGCTCCCCACCTTTGGCACGGGTGGGAGGTGAAAGGGGGGGCGAATGGGTTCTCCTGCTGGACTGGCCTGTGTTGGAAGCCCAGTGCTCGTGCTCAGTACTGCGTGGCCTGGGCACAAGCGCTTAATTAACTCCACGAGCCTGAGCTCCCTCATCCACGGGTGGACGATGATAACACTTCCCGGGTGCAAATGTGAGAATTCACGTTTACACAAAGGATGCTGACACTTGGTAGATTTTACTGTTGTCCCTTAAGTGCGTAGCCCAATTCCCACCAATCCGAGCGGCTGGCCCTGATGTCCTGTCCTGGAGGCTCTGTCTCTTGGCCCAAGCTCGGGCGCCTATTGCTGCCCGTACTCTTCCTTGAGCCACGAAAACACACCCCTCGGTGCTGGCAAGAGGCCTCCCTTGCGCCTGGGCCTATGTCTCCGCCGAGACGCCAGTCAAGCCTGGGACTGTCCTTTGCGCCTTGCCATGTCCCCAGCCTTGACCAAGGACCCTGAACAGGAAGGGCTCAGTAAACGCCTGCGGGTGACGGAGACGGACCCAAGTGGCTTCATGAGGACTTACGGCGTAGTTGCCAAGCGTCGGGCAATGGGCCGGGCTCTGGGCGGAGCGAGGTGACCAGAGCCCGTCAGAAGAGCCCCTGCTTGGCTACCAGTCCCTGCTGAGGCCCAGAACAGTCCAGGGCCCTTCCAAGCACCCGGCTCCCGGGGGGCTCACTGCGCCGCAAACATGGAGCGGGGCGCCCGTCGAGGCGTTTAGTGCCGAGGCCCCGGGCCCTGCGCACACCCCCCCCCCCCACTGTTTCCGGCACCTGCTCCTTGAGGCCAGCGCAGCAGCCCCCCCGCGGCCCAGGCTTGGAGCCGGTGCGCCCAGGCCGCCCGGGCTCCCCTCCCCACAAGGGGTCAGCGCGGGACCGCAGCTGCAGGCCGGCCCTAGTCCCAGCCTCCTTCTGGGTGGAGTGGGGAGAAGGGAGGGAATGTGCTGGGAAAAAGGGAACTATCCGTTGGATTCACAAGCTGCTGAGGCCCTGAGTCCAAACAACGTCTGCCTGTTTTTAGTGCAAAGAAAAAGGTACTTTGAGGGCTTCAGCAACCGCGCCGTCAGGGGAGCCAGAGGGTAATGGAAGGCATAGGACGCATATGACCCACCCGACGCATTCGCAAAGGTGCTCCGCTCTCATTTGCAAAAACAAAAGGACTTTATTTCCCCACCCCCACCCCCCCCACCCCCCCGCAGGGAAGGCTTTCAGAAGTTAAAAGAAATGCAGTTTCCTGACCAAGCCCTGCTCTGCGCAGAAAAAAGAACCTGCCCTCGCATCTGGGTTCAGAACTGGCAAGCAACCCGGCGTGGGCACTTCATCAAGAGTCACTGATGACGAAAATGTCGCCAGCGCAAAGGAACCACTTTGTTATTTCAAGAACCCTTCGGAGGTGCCGGCCATCGGCGCGGGCTCCTGACTACCTGTCGCAGATCTCGAACGAGAAAAGCCCGGTTCCGCTGGTCACGTGGAGCGCGACAGCAAGAACAGTGCAGTCGCTCTCCTGGAGTCTGGGGCTGTGACTGCTTTCAAAGCGCAGAGCGACCCCAAGCAGTGGGTAGGATTTTTAAATAAACTCCCCAAACATCCCAAGCAAGCGGGATTCGGTGTCTCCACTTTGTAGGGGGGAAAGAAAAACCACACCTCATTTGGCTTTGCACTGGGTACACGGGCCGCGTCCTACGGAGATGGACGCCGTGGGCGCCGGGCGCAGCTGGTCACCCCGCTCACCCCACCCTCCCCGACGGTGACTATCAGCCGCGCAGAGGGACCCTCGGGGAGAACACGGGGAAACCGGTGCATCGCGGTGCGGCCCGGTCAAGGTCTGCTTGTTTGGGTCGGGGTGCACCTGGCCTGGGCCAGCGTGATCCTGAGGACGGGAGCGAGGACACCTGGGTCACCCCCACCGGTACAGGGACCTCCTCCTGGGCTGAGGCAGCACGCTCCACTTGTCAGTGGCGGCCTGGGCCGGAGCAGGGGTGCGCGGCCTCTGCGGGGTGTGGGCCCGGAACAGAGCAGCTCTAGCAACCTGCGCCGGTCCCCCCACCTCCATGCTGCACCCCCACCCACCCCCCAATCTTTCTCAGCAACAGAGGGATGGATGGCAGGGCGAGTACTTCTTTCTCCCCAGTGCCGCCCCCCCCCCCAGTCCTCAGGCCTGGATCTAGTTGCACACAAGAGCTCACAGGGCCGTGCACACACATGTGCGTGCACAACTCCCCCCCCCCACGCCGGGGACGATTCTGATGGTTCTCGCAGGGCCTTCCTCCGGGGCTCCCAGGCCGTCAGGTGAGCTCTGCGGCTAACCCTGGGACACAAGGGGCAGGTAACAGCTGCAGCTGCGTCAGGGGCTGGCCCCCAGGTCAGCCCCAGGGACCCTACTCTGCCTGGACCTCGCGTGGAGGCCTCTGCTCCTAGCGCCGGCCCGGACTCCCCGACGTGTGGCCCACGGTGGCCCGGACGTGGGCACGCGGCTCTCTGCGCAAAGGGCAGGGAAGGAAAGGAGCAGTAGCCGAGCCCTTGCTCGGGCCAGAGCCGAGGGCCCGTGGCCGCTGTGATCTGGCCCTGGGCCCTGGAGGAGGCCCTCATCACCTGAGAGCTGGGGCGGAGCTGCCTGAGGCCGGAGTTCAAAGTCCGGCCTTGCTAGGCCTCCGCCTCCGTGGGACCTCGGCGGTGATCCGACCTGCGTGCCACCTCCCCGGGCGGAGAAGGATCAGGCCATCGTGAGCGTTAAATGATAGCGGGTGGGAGGTGCTCAGGGCCGTGGGAGGCCTTAGTCATCAGCATGTACGGAGCTGAGGTTGCCGGGGACTCCTCACCTCTGGGCGGGAGGGTCCTGCCTGGGTGGGTCCGGAGAGGCCTGGCCCAGGCACCTGCTCCTTCCTGGGACCGCGTGATTCCAACTCTCCTCCTCACCCCGTCCTCATCCCCGCGACCCGGCCCCCGCATCCCTTCCCCTCCGTCCAGGGCTTTCCCTAGGCCGCCGAGGAGCTTGCACTGGGCTTCCCGGCTCGGGCACTGGGACGAGGGGCGGCTGCACTTCGTGGACTTTGAGCCGCGTCCCCCGCCCCCCCCAGCAGGCAGGACGGGAAGCGTCCAAGGGACTCACTGGGCAGCCGAGAAGGATTTTGTCCACCGGCGCCAACGTCACCCGCCCAAGGGGCCAGTGAGAGCCACACCGGTGTCGTGGGGGGCCTGGCCCTGGAGGGCCGGGGACGCTCTCACAGGCGCCCGGGCCGGGGTGGGGGTCCCGGAGAAGGCCCCGAGGCCACGTGCGGCTCCCCCAGGAGACCTCAGTCCTCACCTGAGGCTACGGCCGTGCCCCCGCGTGCAAGGGGGCTTCTGCGGGGAAGGGCGCGCCAGCCCTGGGCCGCGGGTTCCTCCTCTTTCGTGGGAACCGGCCGGCCCGCAGCACCGGCACATGGGACGGCAGCGCTTCACCCCGGGGTCCGGCATCTACGGGGATTTAAAACGGTTTAGAGGCTGAAGACTCGCCCGTGCTGGGCTTTGTCACCCGTGCCTCCCCCACCCCCAGCCCCCACCCCCAGCCCCCAGCATCCCCTTTGGGAGAGGCCGCCGTCAGGTGCAGGCAGTGCCCAGGCTCAGAGCAGCCACCAGCAGCTGGGGGCCAGAGGGGTAGAGAGGGAGGGGGACGGAGGGGGGCAGGGGGCAAGGGTCAGGGGAGGCCAGGGAGCCCAGGGAGCCCCCTCCTCCGTCCAGGGCTGCGGCCTGCACTTTTCCCGTGCGCCATTCTCCCCATTAAATGGTATTTAAAAGGACATCTTAGGACCGAATCAATATTTAAAAGTGGACGGAATCCAGGCTGGGCCCATTATGCACACTTATCACCATCAATCTTTCTCCCGATTTTAACAGAAATGTCCCTAGAAGCAGCGAACGTGCAGGAGCAGTTGGGCCCTGGGGCGCAGCGGGTGGCTGGGGCGGGGTGGGGGTGCCCGGCACCCGCGGGGGAGGCGGCGGCTCCCACCAGGATCCCGGATCCCAGACGGCTGCTGCCCCAGCTGCTCGGGTCAGCCCTGGCGGCGGGGGGGGGGTTCAGGGGGGGTGCGACCCGGCCCCTGTCCCGGCTCCTCCCGCCACCTCCTCCCGGAGCCCCGGCCGCCGCTGGATCCTGGGCACAGGCACCAGCCGCCCTCCTCGGGCTCCCCCAGGGAGGCTGCAGCCCTCCTCCCGACCGGGCGCAGGGACCCCGCGCCCCCGCCCCCCGCCTCCCTCCAGGGACCAAGGCCAGCGGCCCAGCAGCGGCAGGCCAGGGCGGGAGCGGGCTCGTGGGGGGGAGAGCGGTCCTGCCGCGGGGGGACGGGAGCCCTGGCGAGGCTTCCTGCCCCAGAGGCCGGCGCCCAAGCCGCGGGGTAAATACAAAGTGAACCCCTGCTGGGCGGGCAGAAAAATGATTGTTCGCTCTTTTCAGGGCAAACACGAGAGCCCGGCGGACTCGGATGCGGCAAAAGGCACCCCGAGGGGGGTGTGCGGGGTTCCCGAGAGCCCCTGGGTTCTGGGGACAAGGCGTCGTGGGCAGCGGGGGACCGGGCCGGGTGCCGTGGGCAGGGGTCCCGGGCCAGCCGCCGCTGCAAGGACAGAGCCGACCTCCAGCCCCCGAGCAGCGTCCGTCCCCGGGGCCCCCAACAGGCAGGAACCTCTCCCTGTTGAGGCCGAGGGAGCCGGGCAGGCCAGGCGGGGGCGATCGGCTGCAGCTCAGGTGCTGGGTGTCCCCAGTCCGACCCCTGACCTCCCGGGACCGCTGGGAAGCGCGGCCTGGCCTGGGCTGGGAGGACAGAGGCTGAGAGCCGTGCTCCAGAAAGGTCAGGAGCCCTGCCGGGAGCCTGGGCGCCTTCGGGGGGGGTGGGGCACGTGGCAGCTGGGCCGCCAGCAAGGACTCCCCCGGAGGAGGCTGGCGGGGGGCAGGCAGGCCGGGCCCACCACCCTCAGCGACTCCACGCGGGAGCCCGCCGACTGTCAGATCTGCAGAGAAGGCCTCCCGGGTGGCCTGCTCTGACCCCCTCACACTGGCACAGGACGGGGCTTGGGAGGACCCAGAGTCCAACCCCAACGTGGCCCACGAGGCCCATGGGACTCGCCGAGGCCCTGCCACTGCTCAGGGAAGAGGAGGCGGCTGCCCCAGCTCCCTGACACGGGCCCAGGGCTCTTGCTGACGGGTGACACTGTCTTGAAAGTGGAAAGGAAAAGGGAGCTAGAGGCGTCCTGGGGCTGAGGGTGCTAAGTGAACCCTGACTTTTAGGGCGGTGGGCCCCAAAACACGGCCATTTATCGGAGGGGATGGAGAAACACAACACACGAAGCAGCTCAGGGTCACATGACGAGGGGGCGGCGGGAAGGCCGCGTGCCACGCGGGGTCAGGGGGCCCTTCCACTCCACTGCCCCATGGCCCGGGCTCCAAGGACACAGGCCGCAGTCCCTGCTCCACCCGGCAGGGGGACAAGCATGGCAGCGGTGACTCGGGGCCCTGAGCGCTCCCGGGCCTGCCTCCGTGCTGACTCGCTACCCCAGCCCTGGGTACCTGATGCAGCCCCCCCACCTCTCCAGCCCACACCCACGTAGCCTGGGCCTCCACACAATAGGCTGGAAAACCAACTGCCTGCCACCCCTTGATTTCTGCTCCGTGAGACGGAAACATGAAGGATCTGGAAAATTACGGTAAAGATACCCCATCCCTTTCCCTCGGCACTGAGAGCTGTGGACTGGATCGAGTCGGACTCAGGTGGACATTAAAAAAATAAACAACTTGGGATTTGTCTCAGCAGCACTAAGTCCCTCTGCTGAAGGAGCCTCCTAGTCTCCTGGATGAGATGCCGGGCCTGTCCTCAGGCTTTCCCGGTCCCCTTCAGGTGTCGGTAAGCGTCTCATTTTTAAGGAGCCCAGGATCTGAGATGCAGCCTTTTCCCACCATACGTGGGGCCCGAGCAAGACCCCGAGGCCTGCGGAAGGGCAGGGGGCCCGGGGGGAACGCGGGTTAGCCCCCTGGCGACTTCCCCACTGGTTCTCCCATCCCTCCGCCACTCCCTTGCTGGCTCTGGCCCCTTCCCAGAAGGGCGGGAGGACTCCCCTGGCTCACAGCGGGGTGGCTGTCCCTCCGGGAGCCTTCTGGATGTGTCCGACTGCACGGTACCCCGACACTACGTCCCAGCCACCGCTGCCCCCCGACTGCTCTTCCCTCAGTCCCCACCGACCGCACAGCCCAGGAAGCCCCCAGCGCCATGAGGAGCCCCTCACTCCATCTCTTCTGTGGTGACACCTTCCACAGCCTCCAGCAGACCCACATGAACCCACAGCTCTTTGCTGTGCTCGGCCCTGGGGGTGCACACCATCCTCGCGCCGCCCTTCCCTTCCACCCTCCTGTCCCCAAGCAGCTCCAGCCAGAGCCTCGAGCTTAGGTTTTTCCAGGTAGGCTGCAGGGTCACGAACTGTCACAGTGACCCCTGGGCTGGTGTGGGAACCGGCAGGAGCCATCCGTGTGTAGAGGTGGGTGAGGATGGACTAGTCCTTCACAATTCTCTCACCACGTTATCTCGCAAGCTCTTTGTCTTTGCACAAAAGATTCATTTAGGGGAAGCATCATGACATTGCAGAGGTGGGATGCGAATGAACTCTAGGGTTAGCATTGGACAGCCAGAGCCCTTCCAACCAACTGCTAGCTACACGATGAGGAGAGATCAAGCTTCCGGGGCCTTTCAGTGCACGGGCTATCGGCCCCCCGGACCCCTCCTCGGGCCACACAGGTGTGAGCGGAATCTTAAATATTTGGCTAATCCTCCTAACTCGAATACTATCAATTTCACGAAATGAAATCCACATTAGCAAAGCTCAAAGGTAAGGTAAGTCTCACAAGCACACCGGGCATCACCCTGCCAGTGTCTGAGTATTTCCGGCCGCATTGCAGACATCGCAACAGCCAGGCTCCAGTCTGTTTCCCTGAGCTCCCGATGACACAAGTCTAGTCCTCCTAAGAAGCCTGTCCCCCCTTCTGTGGTGGTCCCGTGGTGGCGTGGGGCTGGACGGTGTCCACGGCTCTGCTTTGATCAGCCGGGAGGCAAGGTGTGGTGCCCCTCCTGGGAGGCACCCTATGGTCCCCAGGGCAGGCTGCCCAAAGCCCCTCCCTGCTCTTGGCTCCGGGGGGAGCTCCTGTTCTCAGCATACCTGTGACTCTCCCCAAAGGAGTCCCACTGCTGCCCCACACCGATGTCCCCTTCCTCTCTCCACACCCCTTTCTGGGGACAGGTTCAAGGTCCCTGGGCTGGCTTTTAGGGGTCACTGCTGAGCAGTTTCTGGGTGGAGGGTCTCACTCCCCTCCGTGCAATAGGCCCACAGGGCCCCCATTTTTAGCTCTGAGGGATGGGCTGAAATTCTGTGGTCACAGGACAGCCCCCCCTTAATGTTGGCTACAGAGCAACGGCACTTGTCTCGCTTCCCTTTGGACCTTGACTGCCAAGGCCAAGCTGGACGCCCGCCCGCAGTAGCGCGTCCTCAGCCCAGGTTTCAGGCCCCCGGGCCCCACCTCCCCTCCGCCTCCTTCCGTCCCCTCCCTGCAGACCCGCTCACCGCGTGTCCCTCCTGCCTTCCTCCCTGCGTCGCTCGCTCGCCCCTGCTTCAACGACTCTGACGTCTGCTCACTTGCTTAGAGCTGACGCAGGGTCATCTAGAAGTAAATGATTTTTTAAAAGTGATAAAGTTCTGCTGTAAAGTCCCCAGCGGGCATGTGCGTGAGGGCAGGAGTAAAACTGGATGCTCGTTCCTGTGAGCAGTCGCGACGCCGAGGCCCAGCAGGCGGCATTCGTGTCGCTAGAGGCCACCGCAGCACTGCTCTGATCGGAGGATGAAAGCCCATCGTCTGACGTCGGAGAGACATGTCCTCGACGCAGGCTCCAGAGAAGCAGCAGAGGCAAGTATTCAATCCAGGGGGTGCCGAGGCCTGGGGAAGGAGGGTCCAGCACCCCGCGGGTTGCTCTGTGCGGAAAGGCGGAGGGTGGATGCCGGCGGTCAGAGCGCAGGGACAGCCCATCCGACGGGCCAGCGGCTCTGTGGCCTCCGAGTCGGGGGGCCTTTACCCCGCAGGCTGCGGCAGGGCCGCTCGGGGGGACCACATGATGGCGAGACATCCCTGCGCACTCCAGGCACAGCGCTCGTGGTTCACGGCTCCGCACTGCGAGTGATGAGACGCCAGGGTCGCACCGTCCTGGCCCAAAGGCCTTCCATGCCAGGAAGGGGCTTCCGAGGGGGACCTGGCCTCCTGCGCCCCGTCGGTCGTCAGGCCCTGCCTTTGGGATGAGCTGCCTCGCCGAGCACTGTCCCCTAGAGTGACGGTGCTAAGACGGCAGGGAAGGTGGGGACGGTGGGGACGGCAGGGACAGCAGGGAGGGACAGTGGGGACAACAGGGAGGGCAGGGACAGCAGGGACGGCAGGGAGCTCAGGGGCCGAGGGGACAGGTGTGTGTGGACGGGCACCAGGGAGCTCAGGGGCCGAGGCCACGTGCCCAGTGGCAGGGCCGGGATCTGAGCACACGCGGGAGGCCACCGCAGGGCCCTGTGTGCTCCGTCCACGGGGCCGCACCGTCCGTGAGCCGTTTTTATAGTGGGAACGGCCTGGCCTCCATCACTTGTCACACTGGGTGACCCCGGGTTGGGATTTACCACTTACTAGTGCCGCGACTCGAGCCAGTCCCTGAGCCCCGTGAGCCCGTTTTGTCATCTGGAAGATGGTGTGCGCGTGCCCGCGTCATGGGCCTGCTGGGGGGCCGACGACGTGCTGCCGAGTGCTCTGCCCCGGGCCGGGCCCTTGGCCGGCTTCCGAGGAACGTCCTTGCCCTGCCCCTGCCCCTGTCCCTGCCCAGCCGCCTTCCTCCGGGGCCCAGCAACGGAAGAAACGCTTCCCCCAGTTGCTCCTTGAGTGACTTCGCAAACACGACCTCCCTCACAATTGGCTGAACAAACACCTTTTGGGGGGAAATGAGGAGTGTTCCGCTGTGTGGAAGGAAGCACAGATGCGAGGCCCCGTGCAACAATGAGTTGCACGCTCACGACACTTGAAATTGAGGAAGTCTGTGCTGCTAGTTGGGGGGAAATACGGAGTGATTCACAGGCCGCGGCGTCCCAGCAGATCCCAGAGCAGCTGCACGACACCGCGGTCGGGGTGACGCGTGGGGCCCCGCAGCCGCAAGGTGCGCTTCCAGTCAGTTGTTGCTAATAATAATAAAAAAAAAAAGTACGGAAGCTTGTGACTCCCCCGGTGATACACTCACGCGGACGGGCTTTCCCCGCTCACCGGGATCGTGCCCGCTTCTGGGTGGGCCTTCGGGAGTCCTGCAAGTGGATGTCACCCAAACAGACGCCGAAACGGAAAACGACAGTGTATGCTGCGGACGGCACATCGAAAGGACATTTGGAGGCAACCTCGAATAACTAATTTTTATATCCTCCCCTTTCTGAGAAGTTTTGAGGGGAATCATTAGAGAAGACACACGTACCTCTAACAAAGATGGGATAAATAAATGAGAGAACGAAAAATCTGGTGGTGGCTGGGGGTGGGGGACGGCGGGAGAAAGGGATACAGAACGGGAAGTGATCCGGAAAGGCTGTGGAAAAGGAGACGTTCTTGAGATTGCACAGAGAAGCTCAGAAGCCCCGAGGCTCCTGGTAGCAAAAGCAAAAAGTGCCGCACGGTGCCTTCTGCGGCTTTCGTTAACTGATAAAAGAAAGCGGAGCCACACTTCCTCAACGTGAAAATTACCAGCAAGGGTTTCTTACTGTCGTCGACCTAATGAAAGGTCTATGGCAACTTCACGGAGATTCTACAGCTGGGCTTCAGCGGACCATTTCTTAAAACGATGCTGGATAAAAGTCTAGGGGCATCGATGTTCGATTATCTGAGAGAGCATCTCTGTGGAGGACCCGAGTGATCGGGTCAGGAAGGGAACTTTTTTTTTTTTTAATTAATTAATTTTTTTTTTTTTTGGAAGGGAACCTTGTGATTCCAGAGAAGGAAAAGCTTAGAGAATTGCAAACAACCGCACATATTACCACTGTTGATTGTTTTTTGGCAACACCTAACCCCCTTTCATTTTATTTTATTTTTTTAAAGTAGGCTCCATGCCCAACATAGGGCTTGAACTCACCACCCTGAGAGCAAGAAATGAGCTGAGACCGAGAGTCCAACATGGAGAAGACTGAGCTACCCGGGCACCCCCTTAACCCCCTTTTAAATGCAAAGACCAACGTCATTCGAGAGCACCAATTAACAGCTCTTTAATAAGAGCACGTGGGAGCCGGGGTGGCTCAGTGGTTTAGCGCCTGCCTTTGGCCCAGGGTGTGATCCTGGAGACCCGGGATTGAGTCCCACATCGGGCTCCCTGCATGGAGCCTGCTTCTCCCTCCGCCTGTGTCTCTGCCCCTCTCTCTGTGTGTCTATCATGAATAAATAAATAAATAATATTTAAAAAAAATAATAATAAGAGCACGTTCAAGAGCGCATACTCGGATGCGTACCTAAGGTATTTTAAACGCAGGCTGCAGAAGGAAAAGAGAAGTGCCATTTTGTGCTTCTGTTTGGAAAAAAGGTGCGGAGGTGAAAGGAATTTGTGGAAATCCCAGATTTTCAAATCTAGGAAAAGGAAACCTTGGTTCTGGACTGAGTCGTATTTCCAACAAAAGCTGGAGTAGTTTGCTTTCATTCCTGGAGTTAAGGTTAAACGACGGCAACAAGGAGAGCTGCTCTGAAATTAAAAGAATCCGAGTGAGACGGAGTCACAACCTATAGGGTCATGATCGTCTTCCTAGATTTGTTATTATCAATATCATCAAATATATTCGCCTTATTAAAGGTAAAGACGGTCTGGGGTGGCCAAGTTTTACTGGTCACGGTACTGTGGCCCGGGACACCCCTCGTTATAAAGCTCGACCCAAGGAAGCTTAGGTTCCCTTGGGGGGTGAGGGCAGGGCCCCAGGGTCGAGCCCCAGTGGGCAATGTCCCCTGGTCCCTCCAGGGTCACCTGTCGTCCGGGAGGCCAGGCCTTCCACACGCCCCAAGCCTGCCCCTGCCCCGGTCCACTGGCACTGCTCCGGCTGCTGAGCAGACCCTGGCCTGCGCCTCCCTACAGGGTCCAGGGTGGTGACAGGCAGCCCGGCCCGGAGCCTCCGCCCGCGGGGGGAAGCCCCTGCTGCCTGCCCAGGCCACATGGAGCCGCAGGGCCCCGGGGGGTGTCCCGGGACCCCCCCTCCCCGTGCCGGGTGCCACCTGCGGCCCCGGAACCCCCCTCCACCTGCTGGGCCCTACCTGTGGCCCCATACCCCCCCTCCCCGTGCCGGGTGCCACCTGCGGCCCCGGAACGCCCCTCCACCTCCCAGGCCCCACCTGTGGCCCCACACCCCCACTCCCCGAGCCGGGCACCAGCCTGGAGATGTGGCTTCGGGGAGGGCCGAGGCCACGAGGCCAGGAGCACTGCGCAGACCACAGCTGGGGGATCCGGGTGGCCGCCTCCAGGGGGCACAGTGGTCCCTACATTGCCGTTGACGGTCTGAGGACCCTCCCAAGTGGCGGAGCTGTAGCCCGGGACCCCCACCCTGGCACGAGGACCTGGCCCGGCAGCAGCAGGAGGCGGACAGGGTCCGGGCCACAGCCAGTCCAGCGCGCAGGGCACGCGGGCTCCGAGGCTCATTTCCCGCTGCCACACGGGCGGGCGACTGCGCGGGGCACCTGCGGGCGACTGAGCGTGTGCATCCTGCACGGGGCACCTGCCGGGGGCCGGGCGTGCGCGTCCTGCACGCCAGGGATCTGGAAACACTTGGGAAATGCCCAACGGGGCCCGTAACTCACTGCCCTAACCTTGCGGATGTCCTTTCCTTCCTGATGCGTTTCTAGATGAAAGGACAGTTGGTTTGGCCTTTGGCTTTCCTCAGTTTCTTTTCCCTTGTACGGACTCTGTGTGTCCCGCTCTGTTCCCCGTCTCTGCTCTGCTGCTGCGAAGTCCCACGTCTATGCAGGCCTGGAGGCCCTGGAGGCCTAGGGCCGGATATAACATTTTTCTGGACGGGGCCTGCTTCAGAACCGCTTCTCTGGTCTATTCTTCAGACGTCTAGAATGGAGTTAATAGCGGAACCAAAGGCAGGTGTTTTCACCTTTGCATAATAGTATTTCCTTCTTTTCAATGTGTGAAATAAGTGCACGGTGACATAACTACTGCAATTTTCCTAATAGATTGCCTGTTTGCAATTTTGTACCCAACAATTTCCATTCCACATTATAACGTGAGTGTTAATATTTTTTCCCCACATCACTGAAAAGCCTGTATGTAAATATTGTTTGCAATGGCCGTTTCTCCACTTGGCAGGCTGTACCTTCATCTCCTCAATCATTTCCTGATTGTTAGATATATGAGAGATTTCCAGATTTCCATCGTAAAAAAATAATACTGCAGTGAACATCTTTCTTCATTAAGCTGTTTCTGCTTTCTATGCACCTCCTGAGAGTAGGTTTCGATAAGATAAATTTTGGGTTAAAGGCTACGAACATTTTGAAGAGACTTTTAATGTGGCGGCGTAGAGGGGCAGCCCTCGGAGAGTTTCGAGCCACAGGAATTTCACCAAATAACTGTGATGGACACTTGACAAGAAGACAGAAAGAGAGAAGGATGGCATGAGGAATCTTTCTTGAGCTTTAGGGCTTTATTCACAAATACGTGAAATAATTGTATGTTTTAGAGAGTCTTATCCCCGAGTGTTTAACTAGCTTCTCTCATAGCCTACACTGAAGGAGAAAGGGGACGGCGTCTGCAGTGTGGGTGATGCTGGTTACTCCGAGTACATACTGGGGCTTCTCAAGCAGCAAGTGTCCCCATTCCACTGTCGTCACAGTTCTGGTGGCTGCAGAAGTAGAGAGGATCTTAGAGAGGTCTGTCTGAACTCATCTACAGTTGAAGAAACTGAAGCACAGCACACTTAGGACAGTGGTTCGGAGCCCTGGTTTCATATTATAATTGGTATAGGGATTGGTATAGGGTATTGGTATAGGGATTGGTATAGGGTATTGGTCTAGGGATTGGTATAGGGTATTGGTCTAGGGATTGGTATAGGGTATTGGTATAGGGATTGGTATCGGGTATTGGTATAGGGATTGGTATAGGGTATTGGTATAGGGATTGGTATCGGGTATTGGTATAGGGATTGGTATAGGGTATTGGTATAGGGATTGGTATAGGGTATTGGTATAGGGATTGGTATCGGGTATTGGTATAGGGATTGGTATAGGGTATTGGTATAGGGATTGGTATCGGGTATTGGTATAGGGATTGGTATCGGGTATTGGTATAGGGATTGGTATAGGGTATTGGTATAGGGATTGGTATCGGGTATTGGTATAGGGATTGGTATAGGGTATTGGTATAGGGATTGATATAGGGTATGAGTATAGGGATTGGCATATTATAATTAGTATAGGGATTGGTATAGGGTATTGGTATAGAGATTGGTATCAGGTATTGGTATAGGGATTGGTATAGGGTATTGGTATACGGATTGGTATAGGGCATTGGTATAGGGATTGGTATAGAGATTGGCATATTATAATTGGTATAGGGATTGGTATCGGGTATTGGTATAGGGATTGGTATAGGGTATTGGTATAGGGATTGGTATCGGGTATTGGTATAGGGATTGGTATAGGGTATTGGTATAGGGATTGGTATCGGGTATTGGTTTAGGGATTGGTATATTATAATTGGTATAGGGAGCCTTTTAAAACCCCAAGTAATGCTCTCAGCTATTCTGATGTCCTTGGTCTCAGGTGGGACCCAGGCATCTGTATGTTATAAAAACTCTTTAGGTAATATTAATATGACCTAGCATTGAGAAGCTCGAGTAGAGCAGAAAAGGAATGGGCTTTAGAGTCACTAACGTCTGGGTCAGAGCAAGCTTTGCCATTTATTAGCTGTGTGACTTTGAATAGATTAATGATCTCTCTCCTCCTCAGAGTCCTTATTTATAAATCATGAGATTGCATGAGGACTATGTGAACTAACATATGTATCATGTATTTCAAGGTTCTCGGCACAGGAATGGCACTCAATGCTGAGTCCTCTAGTATATACCCTAGATCCCATAGCTAGTTAATGGCAAAACTAGAAGGCCAGTTAGAACCATGCTATGCAAAATAAATAAAATAAAATAAGGGGGACCCCTGGGTGGCTCAGTGGTTTAGCGTCTGCCTTGGGCCCAGGGTGTGATCCCAGGGTCCTGGGATCGGGTCCCACATCGGGCTCCTTGCATGGAACCTGCTTCTCTCTCTGCCTGTGTCTCTGCCTCTCTCTGTGTGTCTCATGAATAAATAAAATCTTTAAATTAAAGAAAGAAAGAAAGAAAGAAAGAAAGAAAGAAAGAAAGAAAGAAAGAAAGAAAGAACCATGCTATGCACCCAGTAAGGCACTTAAGGAATGCCTATAATCTCTGAATATCAACATGCAAGTTACTGAGACATTCAAACTCCGTGTTGAGTTGATCTTAGAGCGAGGTGTGATCTCAGAGATATTTCATTTACTAGGCACTGATTTACATTCTATTTTTATTGCTTCTGCTAAAAAGGGATCTATTTTTGTTCTGATAAAACAATTGATTATAATTGAACTGCTAGAAAAAAACTCATATTTTTATAATTACATAAATGTATGAGAGTGTTTCTGTAACTCGTGCTTTAAGCTAAGGATATATTGGTTAAAATGTCCTTCTAAAAAAATTGACATGAATATTATAGGATCTGGAAAGCATTGAGCTACTTCATCTTTTTTTTTTAATTTTTTTTTTAATTTTTATTTATTTATGATAGTCACAGAGAGAGAGAGAGAGAGGCGCAGAGACACAGGCAGAGGGAGAAGCAGGCTCCATGCACCGGGAGCCCGACATGGGATTCGATCCCGGGTCTCCAGGATCGCGCCCTGGGCCAAAGGCAGGCGCCAAACCGCTGCGCCACCCAGGGATCCCGAGCTACTTCATCTTTTACTGACTTTAGCCCAAAGCTGTTTGGGAAATATCATTTTGTATTTTCTATCTATTGTATTTTTATAATTGACAGATAGATAGGCCTGAACTTAGTTTCAAAAGATTTAGGATTGAGGCTTGGCTCTGTCATTCACCATATGTAAACTTTAGGTGATCATTTTTCTTTGCCCTTTTGCCTTCTCAAGAGTAAAATGAGGGCCATGATGGCATCACCTGAGTTTAGCACAAGGTGAGAATTGTGATGCTGACCCAGGAGGACAAGTTATTAAATATTTATTAAGGACCTGCTGTGTGCCCTACTCTACGGTAGGAGGCCCTGTGGGAATTACACAGCTTGGCTCTCTGGAGAGTGGGTTGGGGTCTAGCTAGAAGGGAAAAAGCTCACACATGAGGAACAGCTAGGGACCAGTTTCCACCTCAGAGCTGTGCTAAGTCCAGCCCAGGTGACTGGTGCAAGAAATAAATGGTAACATTTAAGGGATGACAATCATGGAGAAGTGAGAGGGAGTCGAAAGTCCATTTCTGTGCCTCGGCTCTTTACTTCTCTTCAGTCCCTTGCACGGGGTCCTGGAAAGCAGGAGCCTGAAACAAAAGGGCTCTAGGTTGGTGGAAGCAGGCACTTTCCCAACAGCACATTCCAGCCCTTTGTCTGTGTCCTTCCCTCCCATCACTTAGCCTGGTTTCCTGCAGATTGTGCAAGGCCCAGGGTTACCCCCCGCCCCCCTCCCCGGCCCCGGCCAGTGCTGCATACAGCTTTCGACAGAGCCCACGCTGTGTAAGGGCCGCACGAAGGGGACATGGTCTGCAAGTAGCCGGCTAGGAAGGGTGGCAGCAGGACGGGCCGGCCGCTGAGAGGGCGGGTCCTCGCCAGGGGTCACTGCCGAACCCCGGGGAGCCCTGATGGGCTGGCGGGATTTGGGTCTCCACGCTCCCTTCCAGCTGCGGGGCCCCCACGGCCGGGCCTGCTGAGCGGCGCCAGGAGAGCCGAGGGCGCTGGACGGGGAGGAGCTGGTGGGGCTCGCGGCGAGGCTCCACCGGAGCTGCAGGGCCGAGAGGCCAAGGCGGAGCTGGGGACGCCCCGCTTCCCCACGGAGGGGACCTGAGTGGGGCCGCAGCCCCCGCCCGGCCGGGGCCTCCAGCTGCGCCAAGTGACAGGTCGGCCTAAGCAAGCGGTGGCCTCGTGGACGGACATCCTGAGCGGCAAGGCGGCCGGAGGGGTGGCCTGCCACGCTGCTCGGGGCGCTGAGTGTGCAAGGGACAAACACACCCGCTGAGCGGGGCTCGGGGCTCAGCACCTCCAGGCCGCGCTGCAGCCTGCACCAGGCAGACAGCTAGTTTGGGACAAGGAGCCTGCCCCTTCCCGGCCCCGCCGCCCCCCACCCGTGGACACACACACACACACACGCACGCGGCGCCGGCCGGCTGCGGCCTCTCCTTGCTCACAAGGGCAGCCCTTGCTTGTAAGCTCTCTCCTTGACATCTCTTGTTTGCTCTTTCCTGTTATTCACGGAATCTTCTGGGTTATGTAAAGGCGAATGTCTCAGTAATCCTCTTAACAGCAGAGAAATCCGGCCCCCCCGTTAGGCAGGGGGTGGGAAGGGTCACAAGGTTCTCGAAATCAGCGCCGGCAAAGCTGCAAGAACACTTTGCACGGAAAAGCCCAGGACGCGGTGGGCCCCAGGGGCCGCTGGCGTTATCCTGCGTGCGAGCCAACGAAAGTAAACGCTAACGTAGAGTCATGCTAACATTTTGATCTAAAACTTCCTTTAGATCGACATTTTTAAAAAGATACAATGTCACAAAATTTTAATTTCTTTCTTTTTTCACATTTATTCACGCTCTTGGTGTGTTATCTCTGATGGATTTGTTTATTTTTTGGCTTGGGAATGTTGAAAGCACCCTTGTGACACTTGACATGATAGGACTGCGGGGCCGTGGCCCGGCCTGTGCTGATTTTCTTCAGTCACTTTGTTCCTAACAAGCTGAATGCAGATGGAATCATTAAAAACTGACTCATATTTCAAAGACACTTGAGAGAGTTCAGTTTAAAAAAAAAAAACAAAAAAAACGCCCCAAAGCCTTTTCTAATGAGGGTAATCACTTCTCTGTTTTGAAAATCAAGGTTTTTGAATTTTAAGGTTTTTGAAGTAAGGGACAGAACCCGGTGTGGAAAACACTGTTCTTGAGAGAGCCGTGGAGTCAAAATGACCCAAGACCATGGGATAATTCTATTTGCTCCCTTGAAGTCCTCTTTCTTCGCCTGGGAAGACAGGGTTGCCCATAGGTGGTAAATTCCCAGCTACGGCGCCGGGGCCACATTGGGCTCTGGGAGCCCGGGGGACTCCAGCTTACGGTCCGTCCCCTCCCAGCCGTGTGGCCTCAAGAAGTCACTTCTCAGGGCCTCCGTGTTCTCCTCTGGAACATGACAATTGTGTACAAAGTGATCTCTGAGTCCCTCCCGGTTGTGATACTTTAGGATTCGAACGGTCTAGTGTTTGGAAGCAGCTACAAAAGAGAAAAGAAGGGAATCAACTGGGGAATCAACTTGGGTTCAAGGTCAGAGGCGGCCGAGGGCCCCCGTGCCCGCTCGGTGCTGTGTCAGGTCTCGGGGAGGAGACGATGCAGCGTCCAAGCCTCCGCTCGCTCAGCAAACGCGCAGGAGCACCTGCCACGCGCAGGACACCGCGGAGGGTTCAGGATGTGGATGTGAGCAAAACCCAGCTCCCGGAGGGGCTTTCCCCGACGCGGGACAGAGGCACACGAACACTCATGTTCTAAAAAGTTGATTATTTATGCATTTAGTTCTTCAGGCTCTAAGATTCTTCATTACCAAGTAATAGAGCAAGGAGGCATTTTTCACCAGAGCAGCTCGGCTTTTACCTCCTGGCTCAGAGTCCCTGGGATGAGGTGAAGCTGGGGCTCCCTATTGACGGTTTTAAAATTTTTATCATGGGAATTTTAAATGTGGAGAGAGAGAGAAATACAAAGAACCCCTTATGTAGTCATGATTTATGACCAACCTGTTTAATCTGTAACTTCCCTTAACTTCAGATTATTCTGAAGCAAACCCAAAACATCCACATTCTTTCATCTGTAAATGTGTGAGAATATATTACTAAAAAATAATGCTTCTTTTTTGATTTTTTAAAAACGTTTTATTTATTTATTCATGAAAGACACAGAGAGAGGCAGAGACGTAGCAGAGGGAGAGGCAGGCCCCATGCAGGGAGCCTGATGTGGGACTGGATCCCTTGTTACGATGTATTTCTTTTTTTTTTTTTTTCTTAAACATTTTTAGGGGCCACTCTCCCTCGGCTCCTGCCCCTGCTCATATTATGTATGAATAAATTCATTAAATAAAAAAAATAATTTATGATAGACCCAGAGGGGGAAGCAGAAACAGCAGAGGGAGAAGCAGGCTCCCTGCAGGGGCCCCAAGGCCAGACTTGATCCCAGGACCCCAGGACCACACCCTGAGCCCAAGGCAGATGCTCAACCGCTGAGCCCCCCAGGCGTCCACTTCTTTTTTTTTTTTTTTTTAAACGATTTATTTATTTACTTTAGAGGAGAAAGGGAGGGAGAGGGAGAGAGAGAATCTCAAGGGGGACTACCTGCCAAGCAGGGAGCCTGATGCAGGGGTCAACGCGGGGCTCGACCCCAGCACCCTGAGGTCATGACCTGAGCTGAAATCAAGAGTCGGACCCTTAACCAACTGAGCCAGGTGCCCTTCTTCTCCTTCTTCTCCTTCTTCTTCTTCTTCTTCTTCTTCTTCTTGTTCTTCTTCTTCTTCTTCTTCTTCCGCCTCCTCCTCCTCCTCCCTTCCTCCTCCC